>NC_091983.1:23974088-24154088 GCF_044704955.1 Pristiophorus japonicus | reverse complement strand
ACACACACACACACACGTACACACACACACACGTACACACAGGCACAAACATACACACACACACGGACACACACACACACATGCACAAACACATACACACACACACAGACACACACACACACACGGACACACACACACAGACACACACACACATGCACAAACACATACACACAGACGGACACACACACACACAGGCACACACACACACACAGACACACATACACACGGACACACACACATGGGCACATACACACATACACATACACACACACGCATGGGCACTCACACGCACGGACACACACACATGCACGGACACGCACACACACACACACACATGGACACACACACACACATACACACACACACACACACGGACACACACACACACACAGACACACACACGCACACGAACACACACACACATGGACACACACACACGCACACGCACACACACACACACGGACACACACACAAACACGGACACACAGGCATGGACACACACAGACACACACACACACATGGACACACACACACTCACACATGGAAACACACACACACACACACGGACACACACGCACGCACACACACACACATACACACACACACAGACACACACACACACACACACACACAAGGACACACACACGCGCACGGACACACACAAAAATGCACAGTCACACACGGACACGCACCCACACACATGGACACCCACAGACAAACACATGGACACGCACACACACACACACGGACACACACACACACAGACACACACACACACACTGACACACACACAGGCACACACACACACACGGGCACACACACACGCACACACACACGCGCACGGACACACACACACGCACAGACTCACACACACGGACACACACACACACACGGACACACACACACACAGACACACATACACATGGGCACACACACACACACGCACAGACACACACACACACATGGACACACACACACACATGGACACACATACACACACACACATGAACACACACACACACATGGACACACACACACATGGACACACATACACACACATGAACACACACACACAGACACACACACACATGGACGGACACACACACGCACAGACACACACACACACATGGACACACACACACACACATGGACACACATACACACATACATGAACACACACACACACGGACACACATACACACACACACATACGGACACACACACACACACGCACGGACACACACATGCGCACAGACACACACACATACACACGGACACACACCCACACACATGGATACACACACACACATACATGGACACACAAACACGAACACACACACACACACGGACACACACACGGACACACACACACACGCGCGGACACACACACACGCACGGACACACACACGGACACTCACCTACACACATGGACACACACAGACACAAACATGGACACACACACACACACGGACACACGGACACACACACACACGGACACACACACACACACGGACACACACACAGACACACACACACACACACACGGACACACACACACACACATGCACGGACACACACACGGACACACACGGGCACACACACACACACGCACAGTCACGCACACACAGACACACACACGTGCACGAATGGACACACACGCACGGACACACATATACACGGGCACATACGGACACGCACACACACACACACACGGACACACACGCACGCACACACGCGCGGACACACACACACACAAGCACAGACACGCACAGACACACACACGCACACACACACACAAGGACTCACACACACACGGTCACACACACACACACGAACACACATTCACATGCACGAACACATACACACACACGGACACACACACACACACGCACGAACACATACACACACATGGACACACACCCACACACATGAACACACACACACACACACACACACGGACACACACACGGACACAGACACACACACACATGAACACACACACACGCACGGACACACACACGCACGGACACACACACACACACGCACAGACACACACACATATGGACACACACACATATGGACACACACACACACACACACATGCACCGACACACACACACACGCACGGACACACACACGCACGCATAGGCACACACACACATACGACACACACACACACGCACGGGCACGCACACGCACGGACACACACACACGCACGGACACACACACACGCACGGACACACACACACGCACACACACACGGACACACACACACGCGCACGGACACACACGCACGGACACACACACACACACACACATGGACACACGCACGGACACACATACACGCACGGACACACACACACATGCATGGACGCACATACACACACACACACATGCACAGACGCACACACACACACGCACGGCACACACACACACGGACACACACACACGCACAGACACACACACAAACAAACATGCACACACGCACACATATGCACGGATGCACACACAAACATGCACACACACACAAACATGCACACACGCACGCGCACACACACAAACATACACATGCACACGGACACACACACAAATGTGCACACACGCATGGACGCACACGCACAAACATACATGCACACATGCACGGGCACACACACAAACATGCACACACACATATACGCACACACAAACATACACACACAAACATGCACACACTCATGTATACATGGACGCACACACAAACATGCACACACACATGGACACTCGCACAAACAGGCATGGACAGACACGCATGAACAGAAATCCCTTCCAGAAAGCATTAAGCAGAACTGTTTAGAATGATCAGAAATCGGTCGCACTTTCAGCCAGAGATGCCTATTGGCTTTCTCTGGAGGCTCTTAAGCCAAAGGAATAAAAGAAAATTTGACAATAACAATTTATATTTATATAGCGCTTTCAACATTCCAAGGTGCTTCATAGGAGTGTTTTCAAACAAAATTTGACACCGAGCCACATGAGGAGATATTAGGGCAGATGAGAGGTTTTAAGGAGCTTCTTAAAGGAGGATAGAGAAGTAGAGAGGCAGAGCTTAGGGCCTTGGCAGCGGAAAGCATGACCATCAATGGTGGAGCGATGAAAATCGGGGATGCTCAAGAAGCCAGAATTGGACGAGCTCAGAGATCTCGGAGGATTGTAGGACTGGAGGGGATTACAGAGATAGGGAGGAAACGTATATGTGGAAACTGATGCTGTGTTTTTGGATGATGTCACCGAGGGGCAGCATGTAGATGAAGAATAGGAGGGGATCAATGATAGATCCTTGGGGGACACTAGAGACAATAGTAAAGGCTACCATTAAAAAATGCTGGTGCCCTACAATCTAATGAAAGAATATAACAACATGAAGGGCAAAGAGGGGCAGGAACTCTTGAAATGTTGCAAAAGAACGTTCTTGATGAATGTGTTTTCAGCCCAATAAGGAAGTAAGCAGTGCTGGATCTAGTTCTGGGGAATTAAGTGGGGCAAGTGGAGCATGTTTCAGTTAGGGAACACTGATCATAATATCAACAGGTTTAGTTATAGAAAAGGACACGGAACTTTCAACTGTAAAAATACTTAACCGGCGGAGGGCTAATTTCAGTGAATTAAAAAGGGATCTGACCCAGGTGAATTGGAATTAAAGATTGGTAGGCAAAACAGTAATTGAACAATGGGAGGCCTTCAAAGAGGATTGTTTGGGTACAGAGTAGACACATTCTCATGGGGGAGGGGGCGGAGGGAAAGGAAATGCGTTAATTGCGCTCCAAATTGCCCTAGTTTTGAAAAGTGTTCATTTTTCGCGAGTTTCTGCTTAAACTCATTTGCATAATGCCGACGCAAAATCTGCTGTGAACCAGCGCAATCGGGCAGCGTTTTAAAACATAATTTAAGAAAAATTTACCAAAAAATTCCTTGATATATTTAAGAGTGGTAACTTGGTGCAGTTTGATTAATACAGCGTAAAAAGTGTTTATCTTGAAAAATAACCATTAATCGCAGTGGCAAACTGATTTTAAATTACTGCAAATGACTTAAAAAAAAACATTACCAAGTTATATTTGTACAATAGTCAGGTTCATAGTAAATTAAAATATATATATGTGTTCAAAGGCCTTTAAAATGTTCCTATTATAGTCCTTGTGCTCAAAAGAACTAACTTAATTTTTGGAGGCTTGTAAAGAGGAAATGTTTCGGGTACAGTCGAGGTACATTCCCATGAGGGGGTGGTAGAACAAGCAAAGTCAGAGCTCCCTGGATGACGAAAGAGATTGAGAGTAAGATGAAGCAGAAAAAAGGGGCGTATGTCAGATGTCAAGTTGAGAATACAAGCGAGAACCAAGCTGAATATAGAAAGTTCAGGAAGTGAAAAAGGAAATAAGAGGGGCAAAGAGAGAGAATATGAGAATAGATTGGCAGCTAACATAAAAGGGAATCCAACAGTCTTCTACAGGCATATAAATAATAAACGTGTAGTAAGAGGAGGGGTGGGGTCGATTAGCGATTAAAAAGGAGACCTACACATTTAAGGCAGAGGGTATGGCTGAGGTACTAAATTAGTACTTTGAGTCTTTATCAAGGAAGAAGATGCTGCCAAAGTCATAATGAAAGAGAAGGTAGTTGAGATACTGGATGGGATAAGAATTGATAAAGTTGAGGTACTAGAAAGGCTAGCTGTACTTAAAGTAGATAAGTCACCAGGACCAGATGGGATGCATCGTAGGATGCTAATGGAGTTAAGGGTGGAAGTTGCAGAGGTTCTGGCCAAAATCTCCGTCCTCCTTAGATATGGGATGGTGCCTGAGGACTGGAGATTTGCAAATGATATGCCTTTGTTCAAAAAAGGGTGTAAGGATAAATCCAGTAACAGGCTGGTCAGCTTAACCTTGGTTGTAGGGAAGCTTTTAGAAACGATAATCTGGGACAAAATTAACAGTCACTGAGACAAGTGTGGATTAATTAAGGAAAGCCAGCACTTCGTAGCCAAGCCGTTAACTTCTTTTTACACTTCCTTCTCACGCTTTTTCTCTCTTTCCCTCAATGGTCAATATCTGATGTGTTGTAAAATTGTTGTGAAGCGCCTTGGGACATTTTACCACGTTAATGATGCTATATAAATAAAAGTTATTATTATTATTTGTTAAAGGCAAATCGTGCTACACTAACTTGATTGAGTTTTTTGATGAGGTAATAGAGAAGGTTGATGAGGGCAATGCGGTTGATGTGATATACATGGACTTCCAAAAGGTGTTTGATAAAGTGCCGCATAATAGGCTTGCCAGCAAAGTTGAAGCCCATGGAATAAAAGGACAGTGTCAGCACGGATACAAAATTGGCTAAGTGACAGGAAAAGAGAGTCATGGTGAACGGTTGTTTTTTGGGCTGGAGGCAGGTATACAGTGGTGTTCCCCAGGGGTCAGTACTAGGATCACTGCTTTTCTTCCTGCATATTAATGACTTAGACTTGGGCGCACAGGGCACAATTTATAATTTGCAGATGACACAAAACTGGGAAGTATAGTGAACGTGAAGAGGCTAGTGATAGACTTCAAGAGGACATAGACAGGCTGATGAAATGGACGGACACATGGCAGATGAAATTTAATGCAGAAAAGTGCGAAATGATACAGCTTGGTAAGAAGAATGAGGAGAGGCAATATAAACTAAAGGGTACAATTCTAAAGTGGGTGCATGAACAGAGAGGCCAGGTTGAGAAAGTGGTTAAAAGAGCATACAGGATCCTGGGCTTCATAAATGGAGGCATAGAGTACAAAAACAAGGAAGTTATGATGAACCTGTGTAAAACACTGGTTCGGCCTCAACTGGAGTATTGTGTCCAATTCTGGGCACTGCACTTTAGGAAGGATGTGAAGGCTTTAGAGAGGGTGCAGAAAAGATTTACAAGAATGGTTCCAGGGATGAGGGACTTCAGTTACGTGGATAGACTGCAGAAGCTGATGTTGTTCTCCTTGGAGCAGAGAAGATTGAGGGGAGATTGGATAGAGGTGTTCAAAATCATGAGGGGTCTAGACAGAGTAGAAAGAGAGAAACTGTTCCTATTGGTGGAAGGGTCGAGAACCAGAGGACACAAATATAAGGTGATTGACAGAAGAACCAAAGGCGACATGAGGAAAATTTATTTTATGCAGCTACTGTTGTGATCGATGAATGCACTGCCTGACAGGGTGGTGGAGGCAGATTCAATCATGGCTTTCAAATATATAAATATATATAAATAAATATAAATATATAAATAGTTATGTTATGTTATGTTATAAATAGTAATAGGGTAGCTAAAGGACCGTTGGGGCTGATTAGGAACCAAATGGGAGATCTTCTTGTGGAGGCAGAGGGTATGGCTGAGGTACTGAATGAGTACTTTGCATCTGTCTTCACGAGAGGAGAGGATGCTGCCAAGATAGCAGTAAAGGTGGAGGTAGTAGAGAAATTGGATAGGGTAAAAATAGATAAAGAGGAGGTGCTTAAAAGATTGGCAGTAAACCCAACAACTACAAGCCAGTCAGCATAGCGTCGCTGGTGGGGAAACTTTCCGAGACAACAATCCGGAACAAAATTAATTGCCACTTCAAAAAATATGGGCTAGTTAATGAAAGTCAGTACAGATTTGTTAAAGGCTAATCGTGTTTGACTAATTTAATAGAGTTCTTTGATGAAGTAATGGAGCAGGTTGATGAGGATGGTGCAGTTGATGTGTATATGGAGTTTCGAAATATGTTTGCCAAAGTACCACATCATAGACTTGTTGGCAAAATTGAAGCCCATGCGATTAAAGGGGCATAGCAGCGTGGATCCAAAATTGTCTAAGGGACAGAAAGCAGAGAGCAGTGGTGAATCAAACAGGATGTGGTATTCCTGTTATCAGGATCACTGCTCTTTCTGATATATATATATCTTAATGACCTGGACTTGGGTGCACAGGGCATAATTTCCAAGTTTGCAAATGACACAACTTGGAAATGTAATAAACAATGAGGCATATAGAAACAGACTTCAGGACAACATAGACGGACTGGTGACATGGGAAGACACATGATCGATGAAATTTAACACAGGGAGTGATACAAAGAATGAGGAATGGCAATCTAAACTAAAGGGTACAATTTTAAAGGGGGTGCAGGAGCAGAGAGACCTGGAGGTGTATGTATAGAAATCTTTGTGGCGGACATGACTCCCACAGCTACCTGGACTACATTTCCTCCCACCCCGCATCCTGTAAGGACTCCATTCCAATCTCCCAGTTTCTCCGCCTCCGTCACATCTGCTCTGATGATGCCACCTTCCACACTAGTGCCTCTGACATATCTTCCTTTTTCCTCAACCGAGGATTCCACTCCGCCGTGGTTAACATGGCCCTCGACCGTGTCCGTTCTATTACCCACACCTCTACTCTCACCCCTTCCCCTCCCTCTCAGAATCACCACAGGGTTCTCCTTGTCCTCCCCTTTCACCCCACCAGCCTCCACATTCAACTGATCATCCTCCGCCATTTCCACCACCTCCAGCGTGATCCCACCACCAATCACATCTTCCCCTCCCCTCCCCTCTCAGCGTTCCGAAGGGACCGCTCCCTCCGTGACACCCTGGTCCATTCCGCAGTCATCCCCAGCACCCCCTCCCCTTCCCACGGCACCTTTCCGTGCAAGCACAGGAGATGCAACACCTGCCCTTTTACCTCCTCCCTTCCCACTATCCAGGGCCCACATACTCCTTCCAGGTGAAACAGCAATTTACTTGTACTTCTTTCAATTTAGTATACTGTATTCACTGCTCACAGTGTGGTGGTCTCTACATTGGGGAGACCAAATGCAGATTGAGTGACCGCTTTGAGGAACACCTCGGTTCAGTCCGTAAGTGTGATCCCGAGCTTCCAGTCGCCTGTCACTTTAATTCCCTGCTCCACTCCCGCTCCCATATCTCCGTCCTCGGTCTCTTACACTGTTACAATGAAGCTCAATGCAGGCTCGAGGAACAGCACCTCATCTTTCGTTTAGGCACTTTACAACCTCTGGACTCAACATCGAGTTCAACAACCTCAGATCATATCCTCTGCCCATATTTTGCTCCCTTTCCTCCTTTTTTTAACCCCTTCCCTCCTTTTTTTAACCCCTTCCCCCCTCCCCCCACCCCCCGACCCCCGATCATGTATTTTTCCCTCTGTCTCCAATGGCAGCTGGTAATCATTCCGCCTTTCATACCCTATCTAACTTCTGTCATTACCATCTCAAGTCAGCCCATCATCCCTTTTGTCTCTCTTGTCTTCCACCCTATCACAGACCTTCCCTTTTGTTCTGACGAACAGTCACAGACCCGAAACGTTAACTTTGTTTCTCTCTCCACAGATGCTGCCTGACCCGCTGAGGTTTCTGGCATTTTCTGTTTTTGCCTCATTCATTACTTACTTCACTCACCGCCGCCGAGACCCCGGTCCCACTTGGGCGCGCTACGGGGCGCTAGAGGTCAGCGTCAAATAGAAGTCGAAGCGCTGTCGAAATCAGTGGCGTTTCTCACCGGTTCAACGCTCCCGGACAGTGCTGCTCAGCGCCCCCGCACAGCTGGCAACTAATTTCCTGCCGGGGCACTGTGAGCTGGTTGCCCACCCGAAAACTATCCCCACAGCCATTACCACCCCTCGGGGGGCGCGAACAGAGGCGGCCACATACCAAAAATCCAGCCCTAAGGGGCCAATTTTCAGCCAGGCCTCTGCCCGAAGTGTCACCCAAAGTGCTGCCGATGACCGCTGAGGTACCGGACGGTACTTTGGGCGGGATATTCAGGAAGAAGGTCCCTCGAAGGTCGGAGGGCGGCAAATGGAAGATGTACGCCGCCAATCTGGGCGGCAGCGGGCAGGAGGTCGCATTCTCGGCGGCAGAGGTGCTTGCCGCCCCAAGTGCTGCCGAGGATGGAGTCGGGCCCACGGAGGGTCGAGGACCTGAAAAAAAAATCACCAAGTAATAAATAAAAAAAGTATCCGAAGACCTTCAGGGGAACCTATCCAGATAATTCACTGTTGAAAAAAGTATTAAAATGTTCACTTATCTTTTTTTCATGTTCTTCATACTTGCATCAGAACATAAGAAATAGAAACAGGAGTAGGCCATACGGCCCTTCGAGCCTGCTCCTCCATTCAATAAGATCATGGCTGATCTGATCATGGACTCAGGTCCACTTCCCCGCCCGCTCCCCATAACCCCTTATCCCCTTATCGTTTAAGAAACTGTCTATTTCTGTCTTAAATTCATTCAATGTCCCAGCTTCCACAGCTCTCCAGCAAATTCCAGATTTACAATCCTCTGAGAGAAGAAATTTCTCCTTATCTCTGTTTTAAATGGGCGGCCCCTTATTCTAAGATCATGCCCTCTAGTTCTAGTTTCCTCCATCAGTGGAAACATCCTCTCTGCATCCACTTTGTCAAGCCCCCTCATAATCTTTTATGTTTTGATAAGATCACCTCTCATTCTTCTGAATTCCAATGAGTAGAGCCCCAACCTACTCAATCTTTCCTCATAAATCAACCCCCTCCTTCCCGGAATCAACCTAGTGAACCTTGTCTGAACTGCCTCCAAAGCAAGTATATCCTTTCGTAAATATGGAAACCAAAACTGCATGCAGTATTCCAGGTGTGGCCTCACCAATATCTTATCTAGCTGTAGCAAGACTTCCCTGCTTTTAAACTCCATCCCCTTTGCAATAAAAGCCAAGATACCATTAGCCTTCCTGATCACTTGCTGTACCTGCATACAATCCTTTTGTGTTTCATGTACAAGTACCCCCAGGTCCCGCTGTGCTGCGGCACTTTGCAATCTTTCTCCATTTAAATAATAACTTGCTCTTTGATTTTTTTCTGCCAAAGTGCATGACCTCACACTTTCCGACATTATACTCCATCTGCCAAATTTTTGAACACTCACTTAGCCTGTCTATGTCCTTTTGCAGATTTTTTGTGTCCTCCACACATATTACTTTTCCTCCCATCGTTGTATCATCAGCAAACTTGGCTATGTTACACTCAGTCCCTTCTTCCAAGTCGTTAATATAGATTGTAAATAGTTGGGGACCCAGCACTGATCCCTGCGGCACCCCACTAGTTACTGGTTGCCAACCAGAAAATGAACCATTTATCCCGACTCTCTATTCTCTGTTAGTTAGCCAATCCTCTATCCATGCTAATATGTTACTCCTGACCCCGTGAACTTTTATCGTGCAGTAACCTTTTATGTGGCACCTTGTCAAATGCCTTCTGGAAGTCCAAATACACCACATCCACTGGTTCCCCTTTATCCACCCTGTTCGTTACATCCTCAAAGAATTCCAGCAAATTTGTCAAACATGGCTTCCCCTTCATAAATCCATGCTGAATCTGCCTGACCGAATTTTGCTTTTCCAAATGTCCTGCTACTGCTTCTTTAATAATGGACTCCAACATTTTCCCAACCACAGATGTCAGGCTAACTGGTCTATAATGTCCTGCTTTTTGTCTGCCTCCTTTTTTAAATAGGGGCGTCACATTTGCAGTTTTCCAATCTGCTGGACCTCCCCAATGTCCAGGGAATTTTGGTAAATTACAACCAATGCATCCACAATCCCTGCCGCTACTTCTCTTAAGACCCTAGGATGCAAGCCATCAGGTCCAGGGGATTTATCTGCCTTTAGTCCCATTATCTTACTGAGTACCACCTCCTTAGTGATTGTGATTGTGTTAAGTTCCTCCCCCACTATAGCCCCTAGACTATCCACTGTTGGAATATTGTTAGTGTCCTCTACCGTAAAGACTGATACAAAATATTTGTTCAGAGTTTCTGCCATCTCCATGTTCCCCATTACTAATTCCCCGGTCTCGTCCTCTAAGGGACCAACATTTACTTTAGCCACCCTTTTCCTTTTTATATACTGATATAAACTCTTGCTATCTGTTTTTATATTTTGCGCTAGTTCACTTTCATAGTCTATCTTCCCTTTCTTAATCATTTTTTTAGTCGTTCTTTGCTGACTTTTAAAAGCTTCCCAGTCTTCTGTCCTCCCACTGGCTTTGGCCACTTTTGTATGCCCTTGTTTTTAATTGGATACCATTCTTTATTTCTTTAGTTAGCCTCGGATTTCTATAGTTACCGTCGAGGACAGACCAGCCTCCAACCAGCGGTCCACCCTCTGTTCTGCCACCGAGTCCTGCCGTCTCCTGCCCATAGGAATCTGGGAGCTCAGTTTCGCCACTTGGCCGTCCACTGACGTCAGTGGGCGGTTCTCGGCGGTTCTCCGCTCCTGTCCGCTCCACGCCACCCCAAAAGTGGAACTGGGCGGATCTGCAGGAGGAATGACGGCAGAAGTGGGTAGCAGTCGGCGGCAGCGGGCGGTGAGGTGCTGAAAATCGGCCCCTTAGTGTTGGACAATTTTTAAAGCCGTCAGCAGGCTGACCAAGGTGAGCGAGGGCACAAGCACCCATGCACGTGCTGGGATGCTGCTGAAAGTGTGACTCACCGCTGTACTGCAACAGCCACACGAGCACGTGTTTGAAGGCTCCCCGCAGGTGCTCTGATCACGTGTCGTCAGAGTAGCACAGAGTCGCAGCACCAGGGAGAGGAATCGCCTCGGCCGTGAGTGAGAGCTGTGGGCCATCGTGAGGAAGCGTGGCCGGCCGTTGGGAATAATTCACAAGAACTGAATCAGTGTCGGTTGTATAAAGCGGAGCAAGCTTGAAATTATCTGCGGACCCCCTGGAAACTCTCCGCGGACCCCAGTTTGAGAACCACTGAATTAGAATTCTCTACCACAGAAAGTTGTTGAGGCCAGTTCGTTAGGTATATTCAAAAGGGAGTTAGATGTGGCCCTTAGGGCTAAAGGGATCAAGGGGTATGGAGAGAAAGCAGGAATGGGGTACTGAAGTTGCATGATCAGCCATGATCATATTGAATGGTGGTGTGGGTCCGAAGGGCCGAATGGTCTACTCCTGCATCTATTTCCTATGTTTCGAGAGAGCTATTGTTTCCCTCGAAATGACTCATTTGCTTTCTCTTGCTTAAACATTTTTTATAGATTGTTTTGCATTTGATGACAAGGTTGAAGCTTTGAAGTGTAACATTTAATGATTTAACATTCTATCTGCAAGAAAAAGTTTTGAGATCAGTCACACTTCAGATGTTCCACTTTGCATAAACATCAAGCAATCACAATTGAATAATCTGCTATTTCCTGTTTTTTTCCCCCTCTGATGTTGAGATAACCTGGAGAGCTTCTTGAGATAATAATGAGAGCTTCACCCCTGTGTTCGCTGACCTACACTGGCTCCCAGTCCACCAACACCTCGATAAAGTTCTTATCCCTGTGTTCAAACCCCTCCCTGGCCTCGCCCCTCCCTATCTCTGCAACCTCCTCCAGCCATACAACTCTCCAGGAACTCTGCGTTCCTCCAATTCTAGCCTCTTGTGCATACCTTACTTCCTTGGCCCCACCATTGGCAGCCGTGCCTTTAACCATCTAAGTCCTAAAGTCTGGAATTCCCTCCCTAATCCTCTCCGCCTCTCTACCTCTCTCTCCTCTTTTAAGACACTCCTTAAAATTACCTCTTTGACCAAGCTTCTTAGTCACCTGTCCTAGTGTCTCCTTCTTTGGCTTCTATAAGTGCTTTTGGACGTCCTGAGGACATGCAAGGTGCTATGTAAAATGCAAGTTCTTTCCTTCAATCTTTCCAGGATGACCCTAAAGTTATTCCATTGCTGCACCCAACTGGTTGTTAAATGATTCAGGAGTAGCGTCGGAGGTGCGTGGAGAGGCCTATAAAAGGCCGCGAGGTCAGGCGGTGCGTCGCTGAGTCGGGAGCAGCGTGAGGAGGTGCGTGGAGAGGCGTGCTTGTGCAGCTACAGGGAGAAGGCAAAAAAGAAGCAGAAAGAAATAGAAAGGTGACGTCATAGCCAAGGGGGTAAGTGATTGGTTGGTGATTGGTGAGTAGTTTTTCTTTCTTCTGTTCGATAACAGTGAGTAAACTTTAACATTGTTGCTGCCAATTTAAGCGTATCTAAGGGTTAAGTCATGGCAGGAAAGCTCGGTCACGTGTTATGCTCCTCCTGTACCATGTGGGAACTCAGGGACACTTCCGGTGTCCCTGACGACTACGTGTGCGGGAAGTGTATCCGCCTCCAGCTCCTGACGGACCGCGTTGCAGAATTGGAGCTGAGGGTGGATTCACTCTGGAGCATCCACGATGCTGAGAATGACGTGAGTTGCACGTGTAGCGAGTTGGTCTTACCGCAGGTGAAGGGTCCACAACCAGCTAGGGAATGGAAGACCAGCAGGAAGAGCAGTGCAAGGAAAGTAGTGCAGGGGTCCCCTGTGGTCATCCCCCTGCAAAACAGATACACTGCTTCGGGTACTGTTGAGGGGGATGACTCATCAGGGGAGGGCAGCAGCAGCCAAGTTCAAAGCTGGCTCTGCTGCACAGGAGGGCAGAAAAAAGAGTGGGAGAGCGATAGTGATAGGGGATTCGATTGTAAGGGGAATAGATAGGCGTTTCTGCGGCCGCAACTGAGACTCCAGGATAGTATGTTGCCTCCCTGGTGCAAGGGTCAAGGATGTTTCTGAGCGGGTGCAGGACATTCTGAAAAGGGAGGGTGAACAGCCAGTTGTCGTGGTGCACATTGGTACCAACGATATAGGTAAAAAAAGGGATGAGGTCCCATGAGACGAATTTAAGGAGCTAGGAGCTAAATTAAAACGTAGGACCTCAAAAGTAGTAATCTCGGGATTGCTACCAGTGCCACGTGCTAGTCAGAGTAGGAATCGCAAGATAGCTCAGATGAATACGTGGCTTGAGCAGTGGTGCAGCAGGGAGGGATTCAAATTCCTGGGGCATTGGAACCGGTTCTGGGGGAGGTGGGACCAATACAAACTGGACGGTCTGCACCTGGGCAGGACCGGACCAATGTCCTAGGGGGAGTGTTTGCTAGTGCTGTTGGGGAGGAGTTAAACTAAGATGGCAGGAGGATGGGAACCAATGCAGGGAGACAGAGGGAAACAAAAAGTAGACAAAAGCAAAAGACAGAAAGGAGATGAGTAAAAGTGGAGGGCAGAGAAACCCAAGGCAAAAAACAAAAAGGGCCACTGAATAAAAAGGAGCTGCAGGAGGGGTCAAAACTAAAAATCATGGTTTAAAAACTAGTATTAAAACACTCTACCTAAACGCACGCAGCATTCGAAATAAAGTAAATGAGTTCACGGCACAAATCATTACAAATGGGTATGATTTGGTGGCCATTACAGAAACGTGGTTGCAGGGTGGCCAAGACTGGGAATTAAACATACAGGGGTATCTGACGATTCGGAAAGATAGACAAGAAGGGAAAGGAGGTGGGGTAGCTCTGTTAACAAAGGATGATATCAGGGCAGTTGTGAGAGACAATATTGGCTCTAATGAACAAAATGTTGAATCATTGTGGGTGGAGATTAGAGGTAGTAAGGGGAAAAAGTCACTGGTGGGCGTAGTTTATAGGCCCCAAATAATAACTTCATGGTGGGGCAGGCAATAATCAAGGGAATAATGGAGGCATGTGAAAAAGGAACGGCAGTAATCATGGGGGATTTTAACCTACATATCGATTGGTCAAATCAAATCGCATGGGGTAGCCTGGAGGAGGAATTCATAGAATGCATACGGGATTGTTTCTTAGACCAGTATGTTACAGAACCTACAAGGGAGTAAGCTATCTTAGATCTGGTCCTGCGTAATGAGACAGGAATAATAAACGATCTCCTCGTAAAAGATCCTCTCGGAATGAGTGATCACAGTATGGTTGAATTTGTAGTACAGATTGAGGGTGAGGAAGTAGTGTCTCAAACGAGCATACTATGCTTAAACAAAGGGGACTACAGTGGGATGAGGGCAGAGTTGGCTAAAGTAGATTGGAAACACAGACTAAACAGTGGCACAATTGAGGAACAGTGGAGGACTTTTAAGGAGCTCTTTCATAGTGCTCACCAAAAATATATTCCAGTGAAAAAGAAGGGTGGTAAGAGAAGGGATAACCAGCCGTGGATAACCAAGGAAATAAAGGAGAGTATCAAATTAAAAACCAATGCGTATAAGGTGGCCAAGGTTAGTGGGAAACTGGAAGATTGGGAAACTTTTAAACGACAGCAAAGAATGACTAAGAAAGCAATAAAGAAAGGAAAGATAGATTACGAAGGTAAACTTGCGCAAAACATAAAACCAGATAGTAAAAGCTTTTACAGATATATAAAACGGAAAAGAGTGACTAAAGTAAATGTTGGTCCCTTAGAAGATGAGAAGGGGGATTTAATAATGGGAAATGTGGAAATGGCTGAGACCTTAAACAATTATTTTGCTTCGGTCTTCACAGTGGAAGACACAAAAACCATGCCAAAAATTGCTGGTCACAGGAATGTGGGAAGGGAGAACCTTGAGACAATCACTATCACTAGTGCTGGACAGGCTAATGGGACTGAAGGTAGACAAGTCCCCTGGTCCGGATGAAATGCATCCCAGGGTATTAAAAGAGATGGCGGAAGTTATAGCAGATGCATTCGTTATAATCTACCAAAATTCTCTGGACTCTGGGGAGGTACCAGCGGATTGGAAAGCAGCTAATGTAACGCCTCTGTTTAAAAAAGGGGGCAGACAAAAGGCAGGTAACTATAGGCCGGTTAGTTTAACATCTGTAGTGGGGAAAATGCTTGAAGCTATCATTAAGGAAGAAATAGTGGGACATCTAGATAGGAATAGTGCAATCAAGCAGACACAGCATGGATTCATGAAGGAGAAATCATGTTTAACTAATTTACTGGAATTCTTTGAAGATATAACGAGCATGGTGGATAGAGGTGTATCGCTGGATGTGGTGTATTTAGATTTCCAAAAGGCATTCGATAAGGTGCCACACAAATTGTTACTGCAGAAGATAAAGGTACGCAGAGTCAGAGGAAATGTATTAGCATGGATAGAGAATTGGCTGGCTAACAGAAAGCAGAGAGTCGGGATAAATGTGTCCTTTTCGGGTTGGAAATCGGTGGTTAGTGGTATGCCACAGGGATCGGTGCTGGGACCACAACTGTTTACAATATACATAGATGACCTGGAAGAGGGGACAGAGTGTAGTGTAACAACATTTGCAGATGACACAAAGATAAGTGGGAAAGCGGGTTGTGTAGAGGACACAGAGAGGCTGCAAAGAGATTTAGATAGGTTAAGCGAATGGGCTAAGGTTTGGCAGATGGAATACAATGTCGGAAAGTGTGAGGTCATCCACCTCCGAAAAAAAACAGTAAAAGGGAATATTATTTGAATGGGGAAAAATTACAACATGCTGCGGTGCAGAGGGACCTGGGGGTCCTTGTGCATGAATCCCAAAAAGTTAGTTTGCAGGTGCAGCAGGTAATCAGGAAGGCGAATGGAATGTTGGCCTTCATTGCGAGAGAGATGGAGTACAAAAGCAGGGAGGTCCAGCTGCAACTGTATAGGGTATTGGTGAGGCCGCACCTGGAGTACTGCGTGCAGTTTTGGTCACCTTACTTAAGGAAGGATATAATAGCTTTGGAGGGGGTACAGAGACGATTCACTAGGCTGATTCCGGAGATGAGGGGGTTACCTTATGATGATAGATTGAGTAGACTGGGTCTTTACTCGTTGGAGTTCAGAAGGATGAGGGGTGATCTTATTGAAACATTTAAAATCATGAAAGGGATAGACAAGATAGAGGCAGAGAGGTTGTTTCCATTGGTCGGGGAGACATGAACTAGGGGGCACAGCCTCAAAATACAGGGGAGCCAATTTAAAACCGAGTTGAGAAGGAATTTCTTCTCCCAGAGGGTTGTGAATCTGTGGAATTCTCTGCCCAAGGAAGCAGCTGAGGCTAGCTAATTGAATGTATTCAAATCACAGATAGATAGATTTTTAGCCAATAAGGGAATTAAGGGTTACGGGGAGCGGGCGGGTAAATGGAGCTGAGTCCACGGTCAGATCAGCCATGATCTTGTTGAATGGCGGAGCAGGCTCGAGGGGCTAGGTGGCCTACTCCTGTTCCTAATTCTTATGTTCTTATGTTCTTATGTTCTTATGATTCCTCCACTACTCTGTGCAGGAGCACATGCCATGTGTTGATCATTCTTTTATGAAGAACTTCCTGATATCAGTCCTAAATTTGCCACTGTGGGAGCACCTTCACCACACGGACTGCCGTGGTTCAAGAAAGAGGCCCTATCACCACCTTCTCAAGGGTATCCAGGGATGGGCAAGGCAATGTCGGCTGAGCGTGTGACACCCACGTCCCGAGAAGGAACAGTAAAACCAACCCATTTTTGCTGCAGCTAAATTGACACCAGCTTTTCTGACGAGCATGGACCTGAGACTGGCTGACGGCAAAATGCTTCAGAGTTTTTCTGAGTGCTGGTAAATGAAGGGAGCCTGTCAGAAAGATGATGAGTTTTGGATGTCTGACTAAATCTGTTGCTGCAAGTTCGATTAAGTGGACTGTTTATATGTTGGTCTGAAGCTATCTGTATGAAGTTATCCTCAATCAGCTTTGAACACAGCAGAATTGGTGAACTGTTACAGATCTGATTGAAATAGAGATTATTTTAAAACTGCTTAAATGTTTATTAGTATAGCTTAATTTAAGGTAAATCTAGATAATCACATGAGGAGAAAGGAATATATATGTTGATGGGGTTAGATCAAGATGAGTGGGAGGAGGCTCGTGTGGAGCATTAATTCTGGCATCGACCTGTTGGGCCAAATGGCCTGTTTCTGTGCTATAAGTTCTACATAATTGGGACTTGCATGTGCCTTAAATCCCTCTGTTTTTCCATTCAATTAATGTTGGTGAGAAATGACTTCAAAACTAGTTGATCTCCAAAAATGTTTACAGAATTTTTAAATATGAGTTGAAATATTAAAAAATAAACCTGCTATTTTATCCCATGACTTTGTTTTCTTTCCATGTTAGTTTATTTGTGGGTTGTGAGGGAGTTTTGCTGTTGTGATCGAGAGACGGGATGGTTACGATCGTGCACATGTGTGTAATTTCTTCTGCATCTTTGCAATGTTTAACATGTTACAAATTTTTATTTTCCCACGCATATAATGTGCGACTGGGGGGGCAACTATCATTGCGTCTGTATCGTGTAGCATCTTTTTGCTGGATTGCGATTGCATAGAATTATTTTCTTTCTCTGGGTAGAACGTGACCGGTGAGAAAATTGAAATTGAGGAGAAAAGGTTTCGCATAATACGATCATCGAGCTACGAAAGTAGAAGGTAACCTATTTAAAGAGATTTTAAAAAACCCACAAAGACTTAAATACTTAACTAATGAGGAAGAAGACAGCTCACAATGTTTATGTTTATTTATAGGAATAGTTATTTCACCAAATTTCTTGCCGCTGATTCACTCACGTGCAAATTGCATAGAATCACAGAATCTTACAGCAGAGGAACACAAGAACAGGAGGAGGTCATTCTCCTCCTCGGGCCTGTTCCGCCGTTCAATTAGATCATGGCTGATCTGTATCTGAACTCCATCTACCTGCCTTGGTTCCGTAACCCTTAAAACCCGTGTCGAACAAAAATCGATCAATCTCAGTTTTGAGATTTTCAATTGACCCCCAGCCTCAACAGCTTTCTGGGGGAGAGAGTTAGAATTTTCCACGACCCTTTGTGCGAAGAAGTGTCTCATCACTCCTGCATGGCCTAGCTCTAATTTTAAGGTTGCACCCCCATCAAAGGAAATAATTTGGGCCGAAATTCCTCCCTCGCCTGAAACAAGTTGCCACACTGCATTTGACCGTCAGTTACCGGCGATATGGATGCGGTGTTATTAAGATAGAAATTGCCCGTTTTCAGGCCCGAAATGGAGCGGAGTGTTAATTCCCAGTGGTGAGGACTGGTTTCAGCAGTGTGCCTGCAGAGTGGAGTGTGTGCCGCAAAATTCCCCATCTATCCATTTGATGCAAACCATCATCCTAATGATGCAGCTGCTCACTGGCCTTCTCAAAATGGCTGGTTTTGCAGCAGTGTCTACAGTTCATATTGACCTTTCTTTGCACAGGATGGCCACTGCCCTGAAAGCTCAGATTGCTCTCCTGCACTCTGGGCAACAGGGCACAGAGCATCTGACTGCTTTCGTCTCTGATGGCTTCCAGAGTATGGCTGCTGCTTGTAGTCTCAGCTGGAGGCTACGCGAGATCGGACTGTTGTTCCCCTGGGGGCCTAACGAGTGCCACCACACCCCGCCGACCTGTGCTCCGGCAGCTTGGTGGGGGAGCTGGGGTGCTGCCCCGGGGGAGTGACGCTGGCTCCTCGGACCAGGATACTGGTGTTGCCACTCCAGTTCGCAGCAGCCGTGAGCCGAGAGCTGCCAGTGAGCAATTGCTGCCAACCATGGCTTCGCCCGACATTTCTGACTGAAGGTGCACAGGGGGATGCGGTCCAGTCTTCAGCCGGCCCGTCCAGGGCCAGAGCTGGTCGAGGGCGTCCGAGAATAACATCTACAGCTTCCTCTACACACTCACAGCAACCTTCCCAAAACCATGAGGCAGCCCCAAGGGGAGATACTGCGGCATAGTGTGGGGATAGGTCTGCGTAAGAGGGAAGGAGTTGGACAAGGGTGATAATAGATTATGTGAGTGTTTTGGAGACCCATTGTTTGCATTTTAATAAATCTTTATTTAATGTTTGGAATTTGTGATCATGTCTCTCATTTCAGTGTGCGGGAATGGTATGTGAGAGGGCTCACAGGTTGGCCCATGGAAATGGCCAGATGCAGGCTTAAATGTGCATTGACTTACGTGAACCGGGCAGCTATGAGGCACGTTGTGCTTCCCTTGCAGGATTAGGATGGGGACGCCGCTTCCTGCGTGGCTGCCCACCCGTTTCCTGCTCCTTCTCCTCCTCCTGCATAGGGGCCACTGCTGCCTCATCCTCCAATGGCTGCCCCCTCATGATGGCCAGGTTGTGGAGCATGCAGCACACCACCACAAATATGGAGACACGCTCAGGCAAGTACTGCAGCACACCCCCTGAGTAGTCAAGGCAACAGAACCTCTGTTTCAGAATGCCGACAGTGTGTTCGATGATGGTACTGGTGGCTGTCAGACTCTCGTCGTATGCAACCTGCCCAGCAGTTCCAGGATTGCGCAGAGGAGTCATGAGCCAAGTGCTCATCGCGTAGCCCTTGTCACCCAGGAGTCAGCCGCAATCTTCATTGGGGCCAGTGAAGAGGCGTGGCACACTGCTCTGGTGCAGTATGAAAGAGTCGTGGGTGTTGTCAGGAAACGCGGCATCCACTTGTAGAATCTTGTGGTTGTGGTCGCAAACAAGTTGTACGTTGAAGGACTGGAAGCCCTTGCGGTTTCTGAATTGCCCAGCAGCCTGTCGGGCTGCCCTGCGACTGACATGGGTGCAGTCAATCACCCTCTGGACCCTGGGGAAGCCCGCAATGTGCAAGAATGCAGTCTGGAGTTCCAATTGCTTCTCCCTGGTCATGGAGAAGGAGATGTAGTTGGCACTCCTCCTGTACAGAGCATCTGTGACCTCCCGTATCGCTGTGTCGGCTGCAAAGTGCGAAATGTTGCAGATGTTCGCAGTGGCAGATTGGAACGAGCCTGTAGCATAAAAGTTGAGGCTATAGTGACCTTCGATGCCACGCTCAGGGCTGTCCTCACCCGTGTCTGTGGCTCCAATTCCGGCTGCAGGAGATTACAGATCTCAGTGACGACGTCCTTCTGGAATCTGAACCTGAATCTGCGCAGGCACTGATCATCACTCACATGCGAATTGAAGACCTTTCCGCGATATGCCTTCTTGTCCCCACTTCTGAGTGGCCGGCTTGCCATGTGAGGTGGCTCATTGCCTGCTCCCTGCTGTTGTTCTGCTTCCTCCAAATCTGCAGGTTGCCGCTGCCCAGCAACTGGCTTCACTGTAGACTGCCTCCTGGGCTGCTCCCACATTATCTGGTGAGCGGGGTCAGTGTACCTGACTCACCTCCTTGGTGAAGGCCATTGCTGAGGCCCTTCGTGTGACACCTCTCTTGCTTGCCCTCTGTGGCCATCTCCCTGGCCCTCTCCATGCTGGTCCGCATAAATGCTGCGGCCTTTGGGTCCTTTTCGGGTTGGAAATCGGTGGTTAGTGGTGTGCCACAGGGATCGGTGCTGGGACCACAACTATTTACAATATACATAGATGACCTGGAAGAGGGGACAGAGTGTAGTGTAACAAAATTTGCAGATGACACAAAGATTAGTGGGAAAGCAGGTTGTGTAGAGGACACAGAGAGGCTGCAAAGAGATTTGGATAGGTTAAGCGAATGGGCTAAGGTTTGGCAGATGGAATACAATGTCGGAAAGTGTGAGGTCATCCACCTTGGGAAAAAAAACAAAAAAAGGGAACACTATTTGAATGGGGAGAAATTACAACATGCTGCAGTGCAGAGGGACCTGGGGGTCCTTGTGCATGAATCCCAAAAAGTTAGTTTTCAGGTGCAGCAGGTAATCAGGAAGGCGAATGGAATGTTGGCCTTCATTGCGAGAGGGATGGAGTACAAAAGCAGGGAGGTCCTTCTGCAACTGTATAGGGTATTGGTGAGGCCGCACCTGGAGTACTGCGTGCAGTTTTGGTCGCCTTACTTAAGGAAGGATATACTGGCTTTGGAGGGGGTACAGAGACGATTCACTAGGTTGATTCTGGAGATGAGGGGGTTACCTTATGATGATAGATTGAGTAGACTGGGTCTTTACTCGTTGGAGTTCAGAAGGATGAGGGGTGATCTTATAGGAACATTTAAAATAATGAAAGGGATAGACAAGATAGAGGCAGAGAGGTTGTTTCCACTGGTTGGGGAGACTAGAACTGGGGGGCACAGCCTCAAAATACGGGGGAGCCAATTTAAAACCGAGTTGAGAAGGAATTTCTTCTCCCAGAGGGTTGTGAATCTGTGGAATTCTCTGCCCAAGGAAGCAGTTGAGGCTAGCTCATTGAATGTATTCAAGTCACAGATGGATAGATTTTTAACTAATAAGGGAATTAAGGGTTATGGGGAGCGGGCGGGTAAGTGGAGCTGAGTCCACGACCAGATCAGCCAGGATCTTGTTGAATGGCGGAGCAGGCTCGAGGGGCTAGATGGCCTACTCCTGTTCCTAATTCTTATGTTCTCTGCGGCCATTGTCCCGGCGCTGCCTGCTGCTCCATGCGTAGGAGGCATTGGCTTGCAAGCACTGCCCCCATCTCAAAGGCCTCCACAAGTGGACCTCCTTGAAGTGGCCTCCCTGTTCTGCAGGTGGAAGGTGCCTCCAGCACTTGCAAAGCAGTGCGCACTGTAGCCTTGCACTGCTAGTCAAAGAACACAAAAAGGTCGCCGACACTAAATCCAATCAAATCACCAACCCTTAAAGACACTCCAGCGGTGTGCATCAGCAACTGTGCATCACCCGCAAAAAACAACTCTTGGTAATGGGGCTTCCGGCGCGAGACCTTAGGAGTGCTGTCCATTACCGCCATGGAAGTATGGGGGGGGGGGGAGGCGGGGGGGGGGGAGAGAGAGGTGTGGTGCTGCACACCGTGGCAAAACCGCAGCAGGGCAACAGCGATATCAGTGGCCATTTAATGAGAACTCGGCGATCACTGCACTCTGCAGCGTGGCTGCCGATTTGAGGTGCTAACAGGCCTTACATGTAACGAGATAATGTATAGCGCCCTCTAGCTCAGAGGTATCGATATACTGTATTGCACCCTCTAGCTAGGAGGTATCAATATACTGTATAGCGCCCTTTAGCTAGGAGGTATAGGGAGCTGTATTGAGAGAGGGGGTCTGTGAAGGAACGCTATTTTAAAGCTCCACATGGCTATTTGCGATCTCCCAAATAAACAGAGTTAAGTTGAACTAAGAGTGTTCAAGAGTGTTCAAGGGACAAAAAAATATATTACCGAGAGGGGCAATTTCGGCTGCTTTCTTTCCGTCTATTCTATCAGCTGCTAATCAAAGCTGAATGCTCAGTTGTGAGTTAACATGTTACATCTTCAACCGGATGTCTGGTATATGGCGTGCCTGTTATCTATTCATTTCTCACAATCTGGTAAGAAAAGCCAACAATTTTGGTTGTAACTAAAGAGAGGGACTAAAGAGTTTGAGTGTTTGTGCATCACTGTATGTGGTGTTAAACTCTAACAGCATATTATGCTTTGCCCATACATTCCAACTGGCCTATCTTTTCATCTATACTTATGTAAAATGTATCCTGCCAGCTAGCTGACACTGGATGGCAGTACAGGAACATGTCAGGCTAATACTGAGGTACACAACAGTGCTACTCCTGAGCTAAAAAAAGGCCTCCATTTAAAGCCGCACACTGAGAAAGCAGTTTACTTCACTTCTCCCTTTCTGTTAATGATCAAGCAGGCTTATACGAATGAAAAGATGTGGCAAGCCTACTTGTATTGATTATATATTTTAATATGTCGCTGAATGCAGTGCATTAAAAAAAAATCCATGGCACTACTGATTTGCTGAGCAAATTTTTATCTCCTTAAGTTGATATAATTGTACAAATTTTATTTTATACAGTCTCAATCGGTGAGTCAGTGCTCCCACACGTAACTGTAGTAAATGTCTAGCCAATGAATCTTTAATGACTTAGCTTTGATAACGCTTTGCTACTCTATTGGGAAATAGAGGTGACGTTTGTGAATCAGAAATGTGGCACCTTGGCACTCCTTTTATGCCTAACCTGTTCGGGGGAAAAAAAAATTCAAAAACTCATTCCAGTCGTTTGAAAACTGATGTACAAATAGAAGCAAGGATCAACGTTGACAGCAGAGAGGAAGAGGATGTGTCTGGGGAGAGGTCCTTGTAAACAATTCAGAGTACGTGTCGTCATATAACGACACGTCACATATTGCAGACATCTCAGTAAGTGTTACGATAACTGTCAGACCTCTGGTATGTGTGATGGATTACTGCAAGTAGAAATATAAGTGAACAAAGACAAATTCTGGCCAAAATGCTGTTGCAGCCTATGACTGTGGCCTGACTGACCAGCGAATTGATAAGGATTTAATGACGTGTTTGCATCTCAGAGGGATATCACAGCAATGATCACACTCCCTGCAAAATGTTATCCATCCTTCGTCAAGCTTGCTGTTATGTTGTTGAAAATTAATCTCATCAAAAATCAATGCGATATATGGGGAAAATTTCCTCCGATTGCTGTGTGTCATGGTGATTACATCGGTTAGATTGACTCTGGATGTTATTTCTAATTAAATTGTAAGCATATTTTATGATCTTGCTCACATTTTATTCAAGATTAATGTTGTAACCCAACAAAGCATTCCCTTCATTTGTTTAACAAGGGTCAAAACTGCAAAAAGGGATAAAAGAATCTAACCCTTATTTTTAATTTTTGAAAGAGAGGAAATTGACAAAGTAGAGATGCCAATGCTGGAATGTTTTTCTGCCAAGAACAGACCTTAAATGAATGATATCAATGCGACTTTACTGCAGTCTTTTAAACTGAAATCAAAAACAATGGCTACAATGCTTCCTCAGCATTTTCTAGAATCTAAGTCTATTTTCCATAAATGTTTCAAAAATAAATAAAAATCTAAGTTGGTTGCGGCAATAAAATATCTGCATGATGGGATAACTCTACAACATGAACTCCTGAAACCAAAGTGGCTATTAGGGACAGATCATGTCATTAGGACTAATTGTTTGAGCGACACTGTCCAGGCGAGGTTCAGATATAAAAATCAGTCAAGTTTATGTTCAGTATTGCTCCTTTATACCTCCCGCTCACCAAGTATGGAACACCCGCTGTAGCGCCTGTGCAGTACGTACCGTACTGGCAACCCTTAGTGACACTGGCCAAGTTAATGAAAATTTGTGCTAAATTCTTGGGGCTGGAGGTTTGTTCAGATTGCGCCTCTGTTAGTGCCCCAGAGGGGAAATGGGTCTGGAAATTTGGTGCCGGTTTTACGGCAGTGCTGAGCAGTACTGCCCGGCAGTGTCGCGCCAGTGTGCAACGCCCCCGTTATCGCCCCGAACTCGAAATGTGTGTTGCGCTGACCCGGCAGGCAACCTGCCCGAGAAAGCTGGCGGTCAGAGCTGTTCCGGCGGCGATGAGGGAAGGGACGACCGCGTGAGGTCAGTGTGATTGTTTCTTTTCTTTGCTTCCTTTTAGTGACTTATCTTTATTTGGGGTGAGCAAGGTATTGGGAATGTTTTTTGTGTCGATTTTTAATTTCCAGAGGAGGCCTCTCTCAGGGTGCTACTAATCCTGCTCTTTAGCAATGGATCTCCAGTTGCTCACCTGGCCTAGTGCGCTAGGATAAGTGTGGAATGTTTCCCTCAACGTTCTGTTCCACTGTTAGGGCGCAGCTGCTGAATTTTGCGGCTGCCGACCGAAACCATTTATCCACCGCCCTTTATTACCGCCTCTAAAAACCCACAACCGAAAATCCAGGCCACAGAATCTTACAGCACAGAGGGAAACCATTCGGCCCATCGTGCCAGTGCCGACACTTTGAACGAGCTATCCAATTCATCGCAATCCCCTGCTCTTTCCCCATAGCCCTGCATTTTGTTTTCCTTTTCAAGTATACATCCAATTCCAATTTGAAAGTTACTATTGAATCTGCTTCCACCACCCTTTCAGATGGTGCATAACAACTTGTTGCATAATAAAAAACCAGCTCAATTATCGTAAGAGCATAAGAACATAATAGATGCAAGAGTAGGCCATTCGGCCCTTCGAGCCTGCTCCGCCATTCAATAAGATCACGGCTAATCTTTTACCTCAACTCCACCTTCCCGCACTATCCCCATATCCTTTGGATCCCTTAGTATCCAAAAATCTATCGATTTCAGTCTTGAATATACTCAAAGACTGAGCTTCCACAGCCCTCGGGGGTAAAGAATTCCAAAGATTCACAACCGTTTGAGAGAAGAAATTTCTCCTCATCTCAGTCCTTTTTCTGAGACTGTAACCCTTGGTTTTAGACTCCCAAGCCAGGGGAATCATATTCCCTACATCTACCCTATCAAGCCGCTGAAGAATTTAAAATGTTTTTATGAGATTACCTTTCATTAGAGAATGTAGGCTTAGTCGATTCAATCTCTCCTCATAGGACAATGCCCCCATCCCAGGGATCAATCTGGTGAACCTTTGTTGCATCGCCTCCAAGACAAGTATATCCTTCCTTAGGCAAGGAGACCAAAACTGTACACAATACTCCAGGTGCAATCTCACCAGGGCCCTATATAATTGCAGTAAGATTTATTTACTCTTATACTCCAATCCTTCTGTAATAAAGGCCAACATACCATTTGCTTTCCTAATTGCTTGCTGTATCTGCATGTTAACTTTTTGTGATTCGTATTAAGGACACCCAGGTCCCTCTGAATACCAACATTTCCCAATCTCCCACCATTTAAAACATATACTGCTTCTCTATTGTTCCTACCAAACGGGATAAATTGACATTTCCCACATGATATTCCATCCACCTTGTTCTTGCCCACTCACTTAACCTGTCTATATCCCTTTTCAGGCTCTTTGCCCTCCTCACAACTTATTTTCCCACCTAGCTTTGTATAGTCAGCAAACTTGGATACATTACACTCGGTCCCCTCATCTAAGTCATTGATATAGATTGTAAATAGCTGAGGCCCCAGCACTGATCCTTGTGGTAACCCAGTAGTTACAGTCTGCCAACCCGAAAATGACCTGTTTATTCCTGCTCTTTGTTTCTATCCATTAAACAATCCTCAGTCCATGCTAATATATTAGCCCCCAATTCCATGAGTCCTAATTTTTTATAATAACCTCCTGTGTGGCACTTTATCAAAAGCTTTTCAAAAATCCAGGTACACTACATCCCCTGGTTCCCCCTTATCTACTCTGCGAGTTATGACCTCAAAGAACTCTAGCAGATTTGTCAAACCTGATTTCCCTTTCATAAATCCGTGTTGACGCTGCCCAATGCTATGATTTTCCAAGTGCCCTGTTACCACGTCCCTAATAATAGATTCTAGCATTTTCCCTACTGCTGATGTCAGGAAAACTGGCTTAGAGTTCCCTGTTTTTTTTCTCCCTCCTTTCTTGAATAGCGGGGTTACATTTGCTACCTTCCAATCTGCAGGGACCGTTCTAGAATCTAGGGAATTCTGGAAAGATCAAAACTAGTGCATCCACGATCTCTGCAGCCACCTGTTTTAAAACCCTAGGATGTAGGTCTTCAGGCCCAGGGGCTTTGTTAGGTTTTAGTCCCATTAATTTCTCTAGTGCTATTTCTTTAGTAATACTAATTAATTTAAGTGCCTCATTTTTTCCTTGCTTTTTGTGGTATATATCAATGATTTAGACTTGAATGTAGGGGGTATGATTAAGAAGTTTGCGGATGATACGAAATTTGACAGTGTGGTTGATAATGAAAAGGAAAGCTGTAGACTGCAGGAAGATATCAATGAACTGGTCACTTGGGCAGATCAGTAGCAACTGAAATTCAATCCGGAGAAGTTTGAGGTAATATGTTTGTGGAGGGCTAACAAGGCAATGGGATACACATTAAATGGTAGTACACTGAGAAGTGTAGAGGAACAAAGGGACGTTGGAATGCATGTCCCACAGATCGCTGAAAGTAGCAGGCCAGGTAGATAAGGTGGTTAAGAAGGCATACGGAATACTTGCCTTTATTAGCCGAAGCATAGAATACAAGAGCAAGGGGGTAATGCTTGAACTGTATAAAACACTAGTTTGACCACAGCTAGAGTACTGCATACAATTCTGGTCACCACATTACAGGAAAGATGTGATTGCACTAGAGAGCGTACAGAGGAGATTTACGAGGATGTTGACTGGACTGGAGAATTTTAGCTATGAGGAAAGATTAGATAGGCTGGGTTTGTTTTCTTTGGAACAGAGGAGGCTAAGGCGAGACCTGATTGAGGTGTATAAAATTATGAGGGGCCTAGATAGAGTGGATAGGAAGGACCGATTTTTCTTAGCGGAGGGGCCTCCTTCCGTGCTATAAATTTCTATGATTGTATGATTCTATAATTCTCACCAGACCCTTGATTCCCCACTATTCTCAGAATGATTTTTGTGTCTTCTACCGTGAAGACAGATACAAAGGCCCCGATATTGGTGGCCTTACCGCCCACTGCTGCCTGTTGCTGCCGACTGCCACCGAGTTTTGCTGCCATTTTCCACTTGGGCTGGAGCGGGAGGGAGGGGAGTACCGCCGGGAACCATCCACTGATGGCCTCTGGCGGCCGAGTAGCGTAAGTGGCCTCCTGCCCGCCGAGCTGCCAGAATGGTGCGGGTGGAAGTCGGCGGGAATTGGCACCAGCAGGGGGAAGGACCGCTGCATGGAGGCTGGTCTAACCCCGACAGTAAGTATGAAGAACGGGAAAAAAAGGTTAGTGACCATATTTTTGAATTTTTTTTTTCCAGCAACTTACCGGGATGGGGGTCCCCTGAAGGTGCTCTGGTGTTTATTTTGTTCGTCATGATTTTTATTTGCAGGTCTTCCACCCTCCCTGGGCCCAACTCCATCCTCGGCGGCACTTGGGCGGCAAGAGCCTTTGCCGCCGAGATTGAGAGCTCCAGCCTACTGCCGCCCAGATTGACGGCGTAATCGGTACTGCCATCCCTTTTAGATGAATCTTCCTGGCAAAGTACTGCCCGGTTTCTCGACGGCCATCGGCAGTTCTTTGGGCGGCACTTGGGCGGTCTTTGGCCTTCACCAATTTCAGCCCCAAAGTATTTGTTTAATGTCTCTGCCATTTCCTTATTCCCGATTATAATTTCTCCGGTTTCTGCCTGTAAGGGACCCACGTTTCTCTTCCTTTTTACATACCTATGCAAGCTTTTAAAATAAGTTTTAATGTCTTTTGCTAATTTACTCTCATATTCTTTTTTCTCTCTCTATCAATTTCTTGGTCATTCTTTGCTGAATTCTAAAATCCTCTCAATTCTTTGGCTTACTACTCTTTTTGGCAACATTATAAGCCTCTTCCTTTAATCTGTTTAATGTGTTTTCTGGTTACTGACTACCCTCTTCCACCTGCCAGTAGAAACAGTTTCTCCTGATTTACTCTATCAAAACGCTTCATGATTTTGAACACCTCTATAAAATCTCCCTTAACCTTCTCTGCTGTAAGGAGAACAATCCCAGATTATCTAGTGTCTCCACATAAAGCGAAGTCGCTCATCCCTGGCACTCTCCTCTGCAGCCTCTCCAAGACCCTTACATCCGAATGCTGCTTAGGAGCTATGAGAGAATGGAATATTCACCCCATCCGTTTGGCTGGATTCGTATCGACAACTCAACAGTAAGGGGACATTGATGTAATGAACTCAAAGCTTGATCTAATTCGCTCATGCCTTAAATCTTATTTAATTCATGATTCAACGTGATATTAAGGATACATCTGCACAAAACATGAAGCACTGCATTTAAGAGGAACAGGAAATGATCCTGAAAGAACGGGAATTAGAATTTTCAAAGTTGAAAGGTTATGTAATCAATAAAGAGCTACCACAGCTACTTCTGTTTCATATAATTATAAGACCTTTTGAGCTTATAATTAGTTTACTGAACTAGTGACAAAAAAATATTTTTCCACCACACCCTGCATGGCTTCTACATCAAGATCTTGGAGGTCACAGACCAACTGCAAAGTAAAACTCAAGAGTGTACTGCAGTGCTCTAACTGACATATCTTAACATTAGATTCAGAATCATACTCATTACTGCACCAGTGTGAGATTTTTCCTTTTATTTATTCTCAAGATGTGGACCATCGCTGGCATTTATTGCTCATCCCTAATTACCCTCGAGAAGGTGGTGGTGAGCCGTCTTCTTGAACCGCTGCAGTCCGTGGGCTGAAGGTACTCCCACAGTGCTGTTAAGTAGGGAGTTCCAGGGTTTTGACCTCGTGATACATTTCAAAGTCAGTATGGTGTGTGACTTGGAGGAGTGGAACTTGGAGGTGATGGTGTTCCCATGCACCTGCTGCCCTTGTCCTTCTAGGTGGTATAGGTCGTGGGTTTGGGAGGTGCTGTCGAAGAAACCTTGGCAAGTTGCTGCAGTGCATCTTGTAGATGGTACACAGTGCAACCACGGTGCACCGGTGGTGGAGGGAGTGAATGTTGAAGGTGGTGGATGGGATGCCAATCAAGCAGGTTACTTTTTCCTGGATGGTGTCGAATCTTGAGTGTTGTCGTTGCTGCACTCATCCAGGGAAGTGGAGAGTATTCCATCACACTCTTGACTTGTGCCTTTTAGATGGTGGAAAGGTTTTGGGGAGTCAGGAGGTGATGCACTCACTGCAGAATACCCAGCCTCTGACCCGCTCTTAGAAACATAGAAACATAGAAATTTACAGCGCAGAAGGAGGCCATTCCGGCCCATCGTGTCCGTGCCGGCCGACAAAGAGCCAGACGGCCCTTGGTCAGCAGCCCTAAAGGTTACATATAAACCTATGAACAATGACGGAAAGGTAAAGAACACCCAGCCCAACCAGTCCGCCTCACACAACTGCGACACCCCTTATACTAAAACATTCTACACTCCACCCCAACCAGAGCCATGTGATCTCCTGGGAGAGGCAAAAACCAGATAAAAACCCAGGCCAATTTAGGGAGAAAAAATCTGGGAAAATTCCTCTCCGACCCATCCAGGCGATTGAAACTAGTCCAGGAGATCACTCTGGCTGTATTCTATTCCCTGCAGTACTTACCATTATATCTTCACCGTCCAACAAAAGGTCATCCAGTCTAATCCCAATTACCAGCTCTAGGTCCGTAAACCTGCAGGTTACTGCACTTTAAGTGCTCATCCAACCATCTCTTAAAAGTGGTGAGGGTTTCTGCATCCACCACTCTTCCAGGCAACGAGTTCCAGATCTCCACAACCCTCTGCGTAAATAAGCTCCCCCTCAAATCCCTTCTAAACCTTCCACCAGCCACCTTAAAATGATGCCCTCTCATAATAGACACCTCCACCAATGGAAATAGACCCTTAATATCCACTATGTCTAGGCCCCTCAATATTTTGTACATCTTAATGAGGTCGCCTCTCAACCTCCTCTGTTCCAAAGAGAACAAACCCAGCCTATCCAATTTGTCCTCATAACTAAGATTCTCCATTCCAGGCAGCATCCTAGTAAATCTCCTCTGCACCCTCTCCAGTGCAATCACGTCCTTCCGATAATACAGCGACCAGAACTGCATGCAATACTCCAGCTGTGGCCTAACCAGTGTATTATACAATTTAAGCATATTCTCCCTGCTCTTATATTCTATGCCTCAGCCAATAAAGGCAAGCATTCTGTATGCCTTCTTAACCACCTTATCCACCTGGCCTGCTACTTTCAGGGAACAGTGGACAAGCACTCCAAGGTCCCTTTGTCATCTACACTATTAAGTGGCCTACCGCTTAATATGTATACCCTTTCCTTATTAGCCCTCCCAAAGTGCATCACCTCACACTTCTCTGAATTAAATTCCATTTGCCACTGCTCTGCCCATCTGACGAGTAGATTGTTATCCTCCTGCAGCCCATGACTTTTCTCTTCATTATCAACCACACAGCCAATTTTAGTGTCGTCTGCAAACTTCTTAATCGTGCTCCCTATATTCCAATCTAAATCATTGATATATACCACAAAAATCAAGGGTCCCAGTACTGAGCCCTGTGGAACGCCACTGGAAACACCCTTCTAGTCACAAAAACATCCATCAATCATTACCCTTTACTTCCTACCTCCAAGCCAATTTTGGATCCAACTTGACATTTTGCCCTGTATCCCATGGGTTTTAACATTCATGACCAGTCTACCATGTGGGACCTTATCAAAAGCTTTGCTAAAGTCCATATATACTACATTGTACGCACTACCCTCATCGACCCTCTTGGTTACCTCCTCAAAAAATTCAATCAGATTAGTGAGACACGATCTTCCCTTAACAAATCCGTAGCCACGGTATTTATATGGCTGGTTCAGTTAGGCTTTAGGTCAATGGTGACCTCCAGCATGTTGATGGTAATCCCGTTGAATGTCAAGCAGAGGCGGCTAGACTGTCTCTTGTTGGAGATGGTCATTGCCTGGCACTTGCGTGGCCCGAATGTTACTTGCCAATTATCAGCCCAACCTTGAATGTTGTCCAGATTTTGCTGCATGTGGGCATGAACTGCTTCATTCTCTGGAGAGTTGCGAATGGCACTGAACACTGTGCAATCATCAGCAAACATCCCCATTTCTGACCTTATGATGGAGGGAAGGACAATGAAGAAGGAGCTGAAGATGGTTGGGCCTGGGACACTGCCCTGAGGAACACCTGACATAATATCCTGGGGCTAAGATGATTGCCCTCCAACAAGCACAACCACCTTCCTTTGTGCTAGGTATGACTCTAGCCAATGAAAAGTTTCCCCCATTCCTATTTACTTCAATTTTACTAGGGCTCCTTGATGCCACATTTGGTCAAATGGTGCCTTGATTTCAAGGGCAGTCACTGTTACAACTAACTCTGCCACTTACAAATATTTTTATGAAACTGCCCTTCATACAAATGATAGAATGAGAAGATACATATGAAACATGGCAAACAATTGAAGCCTTTTTGGACAATCTGACTTGCATGCCCGTTGGCCCACCTCTTAACCAGGCTTCATCGCACACTGCAGATATTGAAGCAATGAGCTCATCCTGCTGTTTCCTGATCCAGCTCATAGCTGTAACCTTTCTGTATGAGCTAAAATTATTTAGTCAATGCCCTCATGTCTTGTTAGAGCCAAATCCTATCATGACCAGCTGTGGTCACAGGGTTGGCAGAATAATTGCGCATCAACAATTTTCCATCGCAAGATTTACTCAATGTTTATATTAAAAATTGAATATCTGCAAGTATTTTCTCATTACAAGTTCCTATGTTGGTTTCAATGGGTAGCACACTCGCCTCTGAGTCAGAAGGTAGTGATTTCAAGTCCCACTCCTGAGACTTGAGCACATAAATCTAGGCTGACACTCCAGTGCAGTGTTGAGGGAGCACTGCACTGTCGGAGATGCCTATCTTTCGGATGAGACATTAAACCGAGGCCCTGTCTGCCCTCTCAGGTGAATGTATAAGATCCCATGGCACTATTTTGAAGAAGAGCAGGGGAGTTATCCCTGGTGTCCTGGCCAATATTCATCCTTCAATCAACACAAGAAAAACAGATTATCTGATCATTATCACAATGCTGTCTGTGGGAGCTTGCTGAGCGCAAATTGGCTGCCGCATTTCCCACATTACAACAGTGACTACAATCCAAAATTACTTCATTGGCTATAAAGTGCTTTGAGATGTCCAGTGAGTCGTGAAAGGTGCTATATAAATGTAATTTTTTCTTTCTTTATAATGGAAACTAACTGTATAAGCCTGTCCGACTGTAATTACAGCCTCCCATCAATGATGATGCTGTAGTGCTCAGTATTGCCTCTCCCTTTACTGCAGAGAAACACTATGCTCCAACCAACTCTGCTTTCTAAATGGCTATACATTTTGCTGTTGAATTATGAGTAATAATTTAAAATCAAAGTATTATATAAAAGGAATGACCAGCCTCCCACCTTGTAGCCTCCGTAAACTTGGGCTCATCCAAAACTCTGCTCTCCAAATCCTAACTCGCACCAAGTCCCGTTCACCCATCATCCCACCCCACCTTGCACGCTGACCTGCATTGGCTCCTGGACGGGCAATGCCTTGATTTTAATATTCTCATCTTTGTTTTGAAATCCCTCCATGGCCTTGCCCCTCTCTAGCTCTGTAACCTCCTCCAGCCCTACAGTCCTCTGAGATATCTGCGCTCCAATTCTGGCTTCTTGCGCATCCCCACTTTTCATGGCTCGACCATTGGCGGCCCTGCCTTCAGCTGCCTTAAGCACAAAATTCCCTTCCTAAACTATACCGCCTTTCTCTCTACCTTCTTTTAAGACACTCCTTAAAACCTACCTTTCTGACCAAGCTTTGGGTCACCTGTCCTAATATCTCCTTCCATGTCCTAATAACGCCGCTGTGAAGTGCCTTAGGCAATTTTACTATATTAAAGACACTGTATAAATGAAAGTTGTAGATCAATATCTGAATTTTAATATGCCTGAGTTACATCTGCATGCCATGATCCGATTGTACCTTATCCTCTAACCCTGCTTGATCTGAAGACCACACTCGGTTTTGACTCCCTGCCAGGAAGGCCATGCTGATCGAGGAATATCAACTTAAATATCACATAACCTTGATGATAATAGTTTCTAATTTTACTTTAATAGCTCCTAAACTTATATTTTTAAACATTATCCTCCCGATCCAATGCACAAAACTACATTCCACCAATGGAACGCTCTCCTTGGAATTTGCCAATGACATTGTCAAGGTTCTTTGTGTACTTTCCCAATTTCTGTTTCTTCCTAATGACATCATTTTGGTTATTAGCTTGAAATTAATTTAGCCCATTAGCCGAGTAAACAGGACTGGAATATTTCAAACAATATGGCATCTTTAATGTAGGTTTAATGGTTCAATGTTGTGCTATTAGTGCAATTATGCAGAGCTTATGATGGAGAGGGTCAGACTGAAATGCTAATGGGTTGAGTAATAACTAATAGTTCAGAGTACAGTGTCCATAACTATATCCCAGCCATCCAAACAAAATGGGGTGGCATCCATTTCTGTCTAATTGCCGTGAAACAAATTTTTTGATTTTCCTTGATGACAAATCGACTCATTATTGTCAAAAAAACAGCAGCAACAGCGAGGTGTACAGATGGTTTGGGAATTTATGGCAGTAGAACAAGGCTGGAAATACCAGCAAACACTCAATTGTACAGTTGCCTTCACAGCGTAGGCTTGTTGTAATTCGAGAAAGCTGAGAATAAGAAAAGACCCATTGGCCCCCATCCTTCTTCTGGTGGGTCTAGACTATTCCCAAGATCCTCATGGAACTGCTCAAAGAGGAACAGATAGTCATCCCAATGTCCCAACCAACATTCTTTCCTAGACTACAACCACCACCATGAAAAGCAGATCATTTGGTCAATATTCTCAGTGCTATGTCGTGGGATCTTGCTGCTACAGGTCATTGTATGTAAATTGCGTCCAAAACGTTTTAACAGAAATGATAAGGTGTTATACAAAAGCAAGCCTGCGGGTACGTTAGCATGTTATTGGTCTAATAATCCAAAGGGCTGGACTAATGATCCAGAGACGTGAGTTCAGATCGCACCATGGCAGCTGGGGAATTTAAATTCAGCTAATTAAATAAATCTGGAATTAAAAAGCTAGTATCAGTAATGCTTACCATGAAACTACCGGATTGTCGTGAAAACCCATCTGGTTCACTAATGTCCTTTAGGGAAGGAAATCTGCCATCCTTACCTGGCCTGGTCTATATGTGACTCCAGGCTCACAGCAATGTGGTTGACTCCTAACTGCCCTCTGAAATGGCCTAGCAAGCCACTCAGTTGTATAAAACCGCTACATAGAAGAATACTAAGAATAGACTGGACGGACCACTCGGCACCGATCTAGGCACTGGACTCAACAAAGACACACCCAGCTCAGTAAACCTGGCAAAGTCCTCCTCACTAGGGACATCTGGGGACTTGTGCCAAAATTGGGAGAGCTGTCCCACAGACTAGTCAAGCAACCGCCTGACATAGTCATACTCACAGAATCATACCTTTCAGCCAATGCCCCAGACTCATTCATCACCATCCCTGGGTATGTCCTGTCCCGCTGGCAGGCAGATCCACCAGACGTGGTGCACAGTGGTATACAGTCAGGAGGGAGTGTGCCAGAGAGTTCTCAAGATTGACTCCAGACCCCAATGAAGTCTCATGGCTTCAGGTCAAACATGGGCAAGGAAACCTCCTGCTGATTACCACCTATCACCCTCTATCAGCTGATTAATCAGTATTCCTCCGTGTTGAACACCACTTGGAATAAGCATTGAGGGTAGGAAGGTCACAAAATCTATTCTGGGTAGGGGACTTTAATGTCCATCACCAAGAGTGGCTCAGTATAACCATAACTGACCGAGCTGACCGAATACTGAAGGACATAGCTACCAGACTGGGCTTGCAGCAGGTGGAGAGAGAATCAACACGAGGGAAAAGCCTACTTAACCTCGTCCTCAGCAATCTGCCTGTTGTAGAAGCATCTGTCCGTAACTTCGCTTCTCGGCCTTTTGGCTAAGATCAAGTGTAGTATCTGTTCTTATCAGTTTAATATCCCCTATGGGGACCTGATATTAAATTGTTTTTTGGATAGGGAGCTGGATCAGGGGCTTGCCCCATCCACTCCATGCACCGACCTGGTATTGCTATATTTCCAGGAATGGTGCAACTTCGCCTCTCGGCCTTTTGGCCTAAGATCAAATATATTGGCGCAAAGTGATCTTTGGCGTTAGAGTTGATCTGGAAAGAAATTGGACATAAAAAAAAAAAATCTGTCCGTAACAGACCTAAGCGATCCCACAACCAATGGATCAGATCAAAGCTCTGCAGTCCTACGACATGCAGTCATGAATTGCGCTGGACAATTAAACAACTAACAGGAGGAGGAGGCTCCATGAACATCCCCATCCTCAATGATTGCAGAGCTCAGCACGCGAGTGCAAAAGACAAGGCTGAAGCGTCTGCAACCTTCTTCAGCCAGAAGTGGATGATCCATTTTGTCTCCTCCTGAGATTCCCACCATCACAGAAGCCAGTCTTCAGCCAATTTGATTCACTCCATGTGATATCAAGGAACAGCTTAACCCACTGGCTAAAGCAAAGGCTATGGGCCCCGGCAACATCCCGGCTGTCATGCTGAAGAAGTGTGTTCCAGAACTAGCCACAGCTCTAACCAAATTGTTCCAGTACAGCTATAATTCTGCATCTATCTGACAATGAGGAATATTGCCCAGGTATGTCCTGTCCATAAAAAGCAGGACAATTCCAATCTGACCATTTACCACCCTATCAATCTACTGTCAATCATCAGCAAAGTGATGGAAGGTGTCGTTGACAATGCAATCAAGCGGCACTTACTCACCAATAACCTGCTCACCGATGCTCAGTTTGGGTTCTGCTAGGACCACTCGGCTTCAGGCCTCATTATACTCTTGGTCCAAACATGGAAAAAAGAGCTGAATTCCAGAGATGACTGCCCTTGACATCAAGGCAGCATTTCATAGAGTGTGGCATCAAGGAGCCCTAGTAAAATTGAAGTCAATGGGAATTGGGGGAAAATTCTCCATTGGCTGGAGTCATACCGAGCATAAAGGAAGATGGTTGCGGTTGTTGGAGGGCAATCATCTCAGCGCCAGGACATCACTGCAGGAGTTCCTCAGGGCAGTGTCCTAGGCTCAACCATCTTCAGCTGCTTCAACAATGACCTTCCCTCCATCATAAGGTCAGAAATGGGGATGTTCGCTGATGATTGCACAGTGTTCAGTTCCATTCGCAACGCCTTAGATAATGAAGCAGTCCCTGCCTGCATGTGGCAAGACCTGGATGGCATTCAGGCTTAGGCTGATAAATGGCAAGTAACATTCACACCCCACAGGTGCCAGGCAATGACTGCCTTGCCACTGCACCAAGACCTAGCTCTGTCAAGTCCGTGTGGTGGCTGGTGTGCAACGGTCACCACATGTTAAAAAAATCCACGCACAGGCATCTTCCACCCTTCAGGATGTAGTTCAGGATCTGGAATATTAGGTCCTTCATTGAAACACCTGTGAACTCATCCCTTTTTGGCGTGGAAGCAGGTCATCCTCGATACGAGGGACCGCCTATGATGATGTTGATGATCTCCAAGAAGAGAGAGTCTAACAAGTGTACCTTGACATTCAATGGCATTACAATCATCGAATCCCCAACTATCAACATCCTGAGGCATCACCATTGACCAGAAACTTAATTGGACCAGCCACATAAATACTGTGGATACCAGAGCAGGTCAGAGGCTGGGTATTCTGTCTTTCCACCATCTACAAGGCACAAGTCAGGAGTGTGATGAAATACTCTCCACTTGACTGGATGAGTGCAGCTCCAATGACACTCAAGAAACACGACACCATCCAGGACAAAGCAGCCGTCTTGATTGGCACCCCATCCACCACCTTCAACATTCACTCCCTCCACCACCAGTGCACCGTGGCTGCAGTTTGTACCATCTACAAGATGCACTGCTGCTAACTCGCCAAGGCTTCTTCGACAGCACCTCCCAAACCTCCTAGAAGGACAAGGGCAGCAGGTCTATGGGAATACCACGAACTCCAAATTCCCATTCTGACTTGGAATTATATCGCTGGGTCAAAATCCTGGAACTCCCTCCGTAACTCCCTCCGTAACAGCACTGTCGGAGTACCTTCACCACAAGGACTGCAGCAGTTCAAGAAGGTGGCTCACCACCTCTTCTCAAGAGCAATTAGGGATGGGCAATAAATGCTGGCCTTGCCCACGATGCCCACATCCCAGGGACGAATAAAAAGAAAGTTTATCTTTTCTTATTCAAACTTCCCTGTGACCATGTATAATTTACTTCATCAAGGACAGTGCCCCTCCAATTCAATAACCGACAGAAGATTCTTCAATGTTTAATCTCTATCCATCAAAAGATAATCAAATGCAATAGCCAGGTCAATCAATAAAGGTTGCATATAATTTTCTGCTACATGGTGCTGCAAAAGTATCAGGACATTGCGAGAAACCTGTATATGCAAGAATATTCATACTGCATTCAACTGGCTTCACTATATGACCTGATCTGGTTCACTGAATTGCTTTCCATCAATTTTCAGGAACCACAAAATCTGAATTGGAAGGTTTCTGTGTTTTGTCGTTATTGGCGCTCTCCCAGCTTTGTTCACTAGGTAGCGCTATAACCTCTGAGTCGGAAGACTGTGGGGGAGAAATTCGAATGCTTTGCGCCTCCCGTTAGTGCCTGCTGGGGGCGGTAACGGGACGCTAAGGGGTTACCGACCTGGCGCGGCGAATTCACCGACACCCGCGAACTTCCCTGCTGGTTTTGTGCTGGCGCTAACACTTACCAGCTCGGTCTCTCGCGCCCAATAAATCATGACATCATCAGGTGTGCAGCGCCCTGTTACCTCCCCGGGTGTGAAATTGCCTCTCACCTCCTGCTGTATCGCTGGGTGTCAAACAGCGGCACTGACAGGAGGCATTTTCACTTCGGCTCGCCGCTTGGGGAGTGATAATTAAAGGCAGTGGTTTTCAGGTAGGCCGAACTTTATTCTTTGCACCAGTCTGGTGCCTGCTGAAAGTTTTTGACACCTCATTGCTGCGTGATGTCAAGCCCTCCACTCTCTGAGAGTGATTGGGGCTGTCCTGGCAGTCGTGCAGGTCCCCTGGCCACACAGAACTGAGCACAGGAATGCTGTAAACCGTCACTGGCCCTTCCCTTTAAGCGAGGAAAGCAACCTCTGATGCCGATAGCACTGCACGTTCCCCAGCGCTCTGCCGCTACTGCCCCGCTCTCGGACATTAGTGCCCTCAGAGAAGTGGTTAGACCACACTTAGTATTGCACACGGTTCTGGTCGCCATATTATAAAAAGGATTTAGAGACACAGGAGAGGGTGCAGAGAAGATTCACAAGGATGATAACAGAAATGCAAGAGTATACATAATCAGGAAAGGATGAACGGGCTGGATCTCTTTTCTCTGGAAAAAAGAAGGCCGAGAAGGACCTAATAGAGCTCTTTAAAATTATGAAAGGTTTTGATTGAGTGGATAGAGAGAGAATGTTTACACTTGTGGGAAAAAGCAAACCTAGAGGCCAGAAGAAACACAGCAAGAAATTCAGAAGAAACTTCTCTACCCAGAGAGTGGTGAGAATGTGGAACTCGCGACCATGGGGAGCGTTTGAAGTGAATAGTATGGATGCATTTAAGAGGAGGCTAGATAAGCATATGAGGGAGAAGGGAATAGACGGTTGTGCTGATAGATTTAGATGAGGAAAGATGGGAGGAGGCTCAAACGGAGTATAAATGCCGGCATGGATTGGATGGGCCAAATGGCATGTTTCTGTGCCGTATATCCTGTGTAATACCATAGAACACTAAAATGCTTAATACGGAGAGAAGTTCTGCTTCCTTTGCCATAAACAAATGACAGCGTAACAGCTCGACATCAGGCTAGGGAGTTTAGTGTGTGAAAGTAAATTACGAGTGACTAATTTTTCAAGGCAGGTGGCATTTGGTCAGAAGTGTGCTGCTGGAGGTTCGAGCAGTGACAAGCTCCCGGTGGAACTAAACTGCAAAATGGTCAATATAAGCAGGACCTATTAAGTAGCAGTGCTAATCGCGGTACATCAGTTTTAATATGTCCTTACTATACAGTATAAATGCACACGAGGCCCATACTTGAGCAAAGATCACTCTGTGACCAGTTACCTTTATTACCAAGACCTCAAGAGGCAGACGGTGGGTGGAGCTTCCCCTTTTATACCGGAAAGTCCAGGTTAGGAGTGTCTCCCACAAGTTCGCCCCCTGTGGTCAGTGTTCTCAAGGTATACAACTTAGGTCAGCTTATACATGGGTTACAATGACAGTTGAATACATGACAAGTTTAACACCATGAACCAATATAATTGGAACTTCATTAAAAGGAAAATGCAGGAAGGCCACTTCATTCATCACAATTCCACATGACAAATCGATCTGAGTTGTGAAGTCCGGACATGCCTGCAGCAGTTTAAAGATATGGATCATGACTGGGGAGAACTCAAACAGACTTCAAATGGTGGGCTATATGAACATGGTGAAGAGATCACAGCGTCTCTGTTTAGATAATGGACTCAATCGAGAATATTTTGTGGACTTTATGGGTTTTTTCTGAGGGTATTTTTGCTGTGATGGGATCACCCTGTGCCGATACGTGAAAAAGTTGGTTTGTTAAAACTCTAGAGACCGCATGGCGGTTGGCTGTGACGGAATCCAGGATGTACGGGTTCACCCGCCAGTCCTAGCAAAAGGAAGGGGGCCACTGACAAAGAGGCTCAGGAATCTGAGGCACTCGTTAACTTGAAGCCAGTAACCAGATTAGAAAGCCACTCTCATGCAAAAGCACTTCTCACCTCCATCTCAGAAGAGAAACAGAACAATGAACCCACTAGCCTGGCCAGCCAAAGAGGAGCCAGTTTTTTCCCAACACAAAGACCGAGATATGTCCCAGACTCGGGGCCATTAGTCCAATCACAGAATACACATGGGTCTGATGATGGTCCATCACTGACTAAGCACCGGAGTGCTTAGAAACAAAAGGATTGTAAAGATTGGTGGGAAAGGGGTAGCAAGACTCCTATAACGATAGACTCTTTTCCACCATTCTCTCGCTCCCTCTCGCTCTCGCTCTCGCTCCACCAAGATCGACGTAACAAGAAGTACCAGAGGAGGAAGCCGCAGTTCCGTAAAAGTAGCCGCTGAGACTGAGAACCGCATCCCCCCTCACAGGGTACGGCCTCCAGGCAGTGACTTCCCACAGCTGAGCTGAGCGATCGAGACCAACTGTGTGTGGTGGTGAGCATGGTCGTGAGTGTCCCAAGCCAGTAACCAGAGGTGGCCTGGGTGAGGTGTCAGGGCTCAGGGTTTTAACTCAGATGTGAAGCTTTTTCGGGGCTATTCTGGGGAGGAAGCTTCGTTTGGTTTAGCCAGGCGAAGTGGCTTATGTGACTGGGTAATTTGTTGGTAGGGGTGGAGTTAGAATCCACCATAGCAACAAGGGAATTACTGCATGTTACAGGTCCTCAGTCCTGTACTGTATGTATGTTGTTTGTAACCTGGATCTTATTTTCCACAGAGACAGTGATTTTGTTTAGTAGTGCATGTTTTAACCAGTGTATGTTAGACCAAATAAATATAAGTACGATTTTTCACCGAAGCATTCCTGTCCGTGACTTATTCTGTTTACACTCTGAATAATAATCCCTGGGTATAGAACTTTCATAAGGCGGGGGCAATTCGAACTGCCCGGCTAGCAATTGGGTTAGGATCAAAACCACTTACAATGGCCTACTAAGTTAAATGGTCAGACGTTCAGAAAAATGCCTTTAAACAATTCGGCAGAGCTTTAATTCCATGTGTTTCTGGAATGTATTCTGAAACTGAGGCTTCGTAGGTCAGGAGCATGTATCAGGAATTAGGATAAACCTAAGCTCATCCAAAACTCTGCTGCCCATATCCTGACTCGCCCCAAGCCCCGTTCACACGCCACCCCTGGGGTCGTTTCCCAAAGTTCCCACGGATATGTTTTTGGTGCATTGCCCCTTTAACAGGCTGCACGCCCCAGTCACATTTCAGCGCATGCGTGTTTTTTCCATTTAAAAGTCACCAGACCACTGCACGGCTGCGCAGCTTAACGGGCACATTGGTTCCCGGTCAGGCAACGCCAGAATTTAAAATTCTTGTAATGGTTGGAGTTTTTTTTCATTTGGAGACTTTTTGTCCTTTTAGGGATACCATATTTGTCATGACGCATTCCCACCACTGAGTGGCTTTTTCGATTGGACAGACAAAAAGAAAGAGAAACCAATACTGCAAGCAGAGGAAACAGCATCCATTTTAGCTCAGACTCTCTGTAACTTTTAGTGATTAGAAACAAATCTTCTGCAGTAACAAACCTTCCCAGAAGTACAGTTATGTAAGTAACTTCTCCTTATCCAACTGTTCTGGAATTGTTGTATTTACATGTGATGTACAGTAAGAGATAAGTAACTTCTCTTTATTATTGGTTTTATTCGATTGTTAATGTTGAATTACAAGAGTGCTTTATCTGTCTTTTATTCTTTATCAACAGTTTTCACACTGCATTATTAAAGGATTTGGATTTTGAAGCTTGGAACTTTAGCCATATTTCTTGGTGTAGTGTTCAAGCTAGCTGGAGAATCAGAGCTACGCTCGTGTTACGCAACGCTCTAACTGAACCCAGTACAAATCTCATTCTTGTTTACAAATCCCTCCATGACCTCACCCCTCCCTATCTCTGTAACCCTCCTCCAGCCCCATAACCCTCCGAGATTCCTGCGCTCTTTAAATTCTGATCTCTTATACACTCCCGATTTTTCATCGATCCACCACTGGCGGCCATGCCTTCAGCTGCCAAGGCCCTAAGTTCTGGAGTTCCCTCTCTAAACCTTACTGTCTCTGTACCTCTTTCTTCTCCTTTAAGATACTTCTTAAATCCTACCTCTTTGACCAAGCTTTTGGTCACCTGTCCAAATATCTCCTTCTGTGGCTCAGTGTCAAATCTTTCAGTGATAACGCTCCTGTGAAGCACCTTGGGATGTTTTACTATGAAAAAGGCGTGATATAAATGCAAATTGTTGTTGCTGTTGATGTAAAGTTCAGCCGGACCTGCGTGATTTTCTACCCATAGAGCTCACCAATCTGTCCTGTTATCTCCTGTCCTCCCCCTCACTCACTCCTGACTGCCATTGACAGTGCTATCCTATCCCAAGGGGACAGGTTGGCTATAGGCATCCTAGCAGCAGATGGCACAGGTCTGCAACTGCCTTCATGCTGACCTGGAATGTGCAGGGGCTGTCGCCCAATCGTCATTGCAAGATAGGTATGCCAGAGCCTACAGATGTAGCTGGTGGCACTGTGACAGGCGCAAGCTACTGGGCTCATTTACTTTCATCTTCTTGCAATGCAGCCATGTGTAAGGTTTTACACATTTCACGATCGAGGCACAGCAAGAGGCCACGGACTAAAAAGCTTTAAAGAAAACCTGTGGGACTGTTGGGTGAGAGAAAAGAGCACCAGCCTGGGGCAGGTGGTGACTCATAACTGATTAATGCAATTTCTATGGTCAGGAGCGAGACCCGATTAAACATCGAGACAAAGGGTTTTGATACAATCAAGCAGAGGAGCTCAGGGATTAAGTGGCTGGAGGGGAAAACCAGTTCCCTATGGAGACTACAAGTCTACGAAAACCCAGGACAACAAAGGATCCCACAAGGCTTGCATTTTTGGATAACGGGGCAAAAAGATAAGGAGTTATCTTTTGCCCTGTTGATTCCGTGTGCAAATTGTGGCCATCCAAACAGATCCAGACCCATCATCACAGCCATCATGACTCATCCAGTTGCCTTAACTGAAAAGCAGCCCAGCAGAAGATGTGTATAATCAAATGGATATATATGTAAGAGATGATAACAACAGCTCAGAATAAGAAGAGGAACAACAGATCTAAGAAACACCTCAGAACAACAGGTCAAAAGGAACAACGACCACGAAGCTAGCAGCCAGGACCCAACACCGACAACAGCAGCAACTGGCTGGATGGGTGATTGTATGTCTTTGATCAATCTCTAAGAAGTTTTGTTCTGTAATTTTTAGTTGTTTTTTGTGTACTAAACTAACAGTTGGGTTTAAACCTAAACTTTGCGTTACGTGGAGTCCTTCCTGGAATTCCTGAGGTCTATGAATCAAAGTAGACTGGAAAACGAACACCCTACACGTGAAATGTTGTATTTTGGAGCACTTTAAATGCTTAAATTCATTACATTGAATTCTATGGAAATTACAACACAGAAACAGGCTGTTCAACCCAACCAGCCGAGGTTGGTGTTTATTCTCCACATGAGCACGTGACAGCTCTGTTCCCATATCCCTTTATTCCCCATTTCCTTCAGCCACCTATCTAATCCATTGAATGCCAACTTGAGGCAATTTGAACGGTCTCTGCCAGGCATAAACAAGGCGGTAGCAGAGTTGAGATCAAAGTTGTTGACCTACCGGCCTCTTCCTGCTCTGCCACTATCTTGACTTAGACCTTCCAGTGGGTGGCCCTGGTGCCCACTGAATCAGGCAGAGGCCTCATTGATCTGTGCACATCGGGCTCCAATGGTGTACTTTGAGCAGAGCATAAGTTGTGGACTCTCTGCTCAGGAAAACCTGGTGCTCAAGAGGAACAGGACTCAAAAAGATAAGCCTAAAATTAGTTTTGTGCTCCTCTAGGCTCGGTAAAGAAAGAAAGATGTTCATTTGTATTGCAGCTTTCATGATCTCAGGGTATCCCAAAGCGCTTCACAGCAAAATTAAGTTATTTTTGAAGTGTAGTCACTGTTGTAATGTAAGAAATGTGGCGGCTAATTTGTGCACGGCAGGATCCCACAAACAGCAATGTGATAATGATCAGATAATCTGTTTTAGTGATGTTGGCTGAGGGATAAATATTGGGCAGGAGAACTCCCCAGTTCTTCTTTGAAATAGTGTCATGAGATCTTCGGCATCTACCTGAGAATGCAGTCATGGGCCTCTGTTTAATGTCTCACCTGATAGACGGCTTATCCAACATCACACTGGAGTGTTAGCCTATATTATGGGCTGAAGTCTCTAGCCGGGGACTTGAATCCACAACTTTCTGGCTCAGAGGAGAGAGTGCTACCCACTTAAGCCACAAACACTTAAGCAGGATCATCTCGGATACAACGGTGGAATTAAAGTGGAGGCGAATTGAAAGATCACCTATCATTAGTGCCAGTCCTGCCTGAAATAAGCATTCATAGCCTGAGCTGCAAACAAACAGAGGATGAGGAAACATCTGCTGGCGAAGGCACAGAACCAACTGTCTCTTCACTGGATGAGTTCAGAAAAGCAATCGCAAGTGTGCGCAGCCTCACACGATCATTACCTGAGGATCTGTTTGGACTGGTTAACAAGATAGAAACAACAGGCATTGAGAAAAGCATGAGTAATGTGAACCAATCTACAGAACAAAATAATGCACAATTCAAATTGATCATCTCTTCATTTTTCAAACGCAGCAAATCACCAAGACGGTAGAGTCAGCTGTGGCTCAGTGGGTAGCACACTCGCCTCTGAGGCAGAAGGTTGTGGGTTCAAGTCCCACTCCAAGGTCTTGGGCAGAAAATCTCGGCTGACACTCCAGTGCAGTGCCGAGGGAGTGCTGCACTGCTGGAGGTGCTGTTTTTCAAATGAGATGTTAAACCGAGGCCCCCACTGCCCTGTGAGGTGCACATTAAAGACATGGAAGAGCAAGGTAGTTCTCCGTGATATCTTGACCAATATTTATCACTCAAACAACACCGAAAAACAGAAATTATCATGATCACATTTCTTTTTGTGGGACCTTGCTGTGCGCAAATTGCCTGCCGTGTTTCTTACATTACAACACTGACTACACTGCAATAGTACTTCATTGGCTGTAAAGCATTTTGGGACATCCTTAGGACATGCAAGGCGCAATAGAAATGCAAGTCTTTCTTTTTTTGTAAGTAGTGAACACCTTGATATAACAATCTTTTCCATTTGTCCAAAGAGGGTTCGTTATAGTAAAGTAAAACTGTGCTTGAATTACCCAGGTTTCCAATTTTTTATTTTCTTTTGTAGACATTATTCAGATACCTAAACTTTTCTTTCCTGTTAAACATTAAAATGAATCAGAAAACAAAGAAAAACCAGGATTGATGAACAGAAAAGACAGAAGCACACAAAGGTTGCTTGTTTCATAGCTCTTTTGCATTTGAAGCTACTCTTTCACCCACTTCAGGTGATGAGCAGCAGGTACAACATGATCGCATTCTAAACAGATGGGAATCATGTCCTGTACAATGCAATATTAAAATAAAGTTGTTCACTAATTGTGTAATAACAATTTAGGCCAATAGTACTTTAGAACACAAGAACATATGAAATAGGAGCATGAGTAGGCTATTTGGCCCCTCGAGCCTGCTCCGCCATTCAATAAGATCATGGCTTCCACCTTCCCACACTAACCCCATATCCTTTGATTTCCTTAGTGTCCAAAAATCTATCGCTCTCTGTCTTGAATATACTCAACGACTGAGTATCCACAGCTCTCAGAGGATTGTGAATCTTTGGAATTCTCTACCCCAGAGTGAAGAAATTTCTCCTCATCACAGACCTAAATGGCCAATCCCTTATTCTGAGACTGTGACCCCCCTAGTTCTAGACTATCCAGCCAGGGAAAACATCCACCCACCATCTACCTTGTTAAGCCCCTTAAGAATTACATATATTTCTGTTATATATGTGGACTTGTATTTACTCTGTACAGCCACCAGAGGGCTCATTCCCCGGAGTCCCAAGGGATCCCACAATCCCTTGTGAGCACAGGTATTTAAGAAGGCTTCACAGGTTGGAGAGGCACTCTGGAGACCTGCAATAAAAGACTAAGGTCATACTTTACTTTGAGCTCAGTGTTCAGTCTGACTCTTTCTCCATACACCATAACTGGCGACGAGATACAAATAGCGAATCCAAAGATGCAGAGAACAGTGGGCATCCTGGAGAAATTTTCGGAGGGAGATGATTGGGAAAGTTTTGTGGAGCGACTCGACCAATATTTTGTGGCCAACGAGCTAGATGGGGAAGAGAGCGCTGCCAAACGAAGGGCGATTCTCCTCACCGTCTGTGGGGCACCAACGTATGGCCTCATGAAGAATCTGCTCACTCCAGTGAAACCCACGGAGAAATCATACGACGATTTGTGCACACTGGTCTGAGAGCATTTGAACCCGAAGGAAAGCGTTCTGATGGCGAGGTACCAGTTCTACACCTACAAAAGATCTGAAGGCCAGGAAGTGGCGAGTTATGTCGCCGAGCTAAGACGCCTTGCAGGACATTGCGAATTTGAAGGACATTTGGAGCACATGCTCAGAGACTTTTACGTACTTGGCATTGGCCACAAAACCATATTTCGCAAACTTTTGACAGTAGAGACCACAATCTTGAGTAAGGCCATAGCGATAGCCCAGGCGTTCATTGCCACCAGTGACAATACTTAGCAAATCTCTCAGCACACAAGTGCTGCTACAAGTACTGTGAACAAAATGATGTTGTTTTCGAATCGTAACGTACAGGGCAGGACACACTTACCTGCAGCTGCACGTCCACAGATGTCTCAGAGTCCACCATCAAGGGTGATGAATGCAAGGCCATTAACACCTTGTTGGCGCTGCGGGGGTGATCATCGTTTCCATCATGCCGAATCAAAGGATATGTTTTCAAGGGCTGTGGAACAATGGGACACCTCCAATGAGTGTGCAGGCAAGCTGCTAAGCCTGTTAAACCTACAAACCACCATGTTGCAGGGGAGGATCATGATGAAACAGAGCCTCAGATAGAGGAGGCAGAGGTACATGGGGTACACACACTCACCATGAATTGTCCCCCGATAATGCTGAATGTTGAACTAAATGGACTCCTGGTGTCAATGGAGCTGGACACGGGCGCAAGCCAGTTCATCATGGGCAAAAAGACATTCAAAAGGTTGTGGTGCAATAAGGCCTCAAGGCCAGTCTTAACTCCAATTCACACGAAACTAAGAACTTACACTAAAGAACTGATTCCTGTAATCGGCAGTGCTACCATAAAGGTCTCCTACGATAGAGCAGTGCACAATCTACCACTCTGATTGGTACCGAGTGATGGTCCCACGCTGCTCAGCAAGAGCTGGCTGGGAAAAATACGCTGGAAGTGGGATGACATCCAAGTTCTATTGGCCGCTGACGACACTTCATGTGCCCAGGTCTTAAACAAATTTCCTTTGCTGTTCGAACCAGGCATCGGGAAATTGCAAGGAGCAAAAGTGCAGATCCACCTAATTCCGGGAGTGCAACCCATCCATCACAAGGCGAGAGCAGTACCGTACATGATGAGAGAAAGGGTAGAGATTGAGCTAGACCAGCTACAAAGAGAGGGCATCATCCCACTGATCAAGTTCAGCAAGTGGGCCAGTCCTATTGTCCCAGTCCTCAAGGGAGACGGCATTGTTAGAATCTGTGGCGATTACAAAGTAACAATCAATCGTTTCTCCCTGCAGGACCAATACCCACTACCAAAAGCCGACGACCTCTTTGTAACGCTGGCGGGAGGAAAGACGTTCACGAAGCTGGATCTGACTTCAGCCGACATGACACAGGAACTAGAGGAATCATCGAAGGCCCTCACCTGCATCAACACGCACAAAGGTCTTTTTGTTTACAACAGATGCCCGTTTGGCATCCGATCAGTGGTGGCGATATTCCAGAGAAACATGGAAAGTTTATTGAAGTCAGTCCCACACACGATGGTCTTCCAGGACGACATCTTGGTCACAAGTCGGAACACAGTGGAGCACCTGCAGAACCTGGAGGTGGTTCTTAGTCGACTCAACCGTGTGGGGCTCAGGTTAAAACGCTCAAAGTGAGCTTTCCTGGCGCCGGAAGTGGAGTTCCTGGGAAGGAGGATTGCGGTGGATGGCATCAGGCCCACCAACACGAAGACGGAGGCAATCGAGAACGCACTGAGGCCACAGAACGTGATGTAGCTGCAGTCGTTTCTGGGACTCTTGAACTGCTTTGGTAACTTCTTACCGGGTCTCAGCACCCTGCTAGAACCACGACATGTCTTACTACGAAAAGGGGGCGAATGGGTTTGGGGCAAAAGCCAAGAAAATGCCTTTGCAAAAGCGAGAAAATTGTTATGCTCAAACAAATTGCTTGTGTTGTATGATCCATGTAAACGTTTGGTACTAGCATGTGATGCGTTGTCATATGGCGTCGGGTGTGTATTGCAACAAGCTAATGATTTCGGGAAACTGCAACCGGTTGCTTATGCATCCAGGAGTCTGTCTAAGGCCGAGAGAGCCTACGTCATGATTGAAAAAGAAGCGTTAGCATATGTCTATGGGGTGAAGAAAATGCATCAATACCTGTTTGTGCTAAAATTCGAATTGGAAACTGACCATAAGCCACTTATATCCCTGTTTTCCGAGAGTAAAGGGATAAATACTAACGCATTGGCCCATATCCAGAGATGGGCGCTCACGTTGTCCACGAACAACTACACCATCCGCCACAGACCAGGCACAGAAAACTGCGCCGATGCTCTCAGTAGCCTACCATTGCCCACCACAGAGGTGGAAATGGCGCAGGCCGCAGATCTAGCCATGGTTATGGAAGCATTTGAGAGTGAGCAATCACCCGTCACTGCCCGGTAGATCAAAACCTGGACAAGCCAGGACCCCTTATTATTTCTAGTCCCAAGGGATCTCCAGGGGATGAGCCCTGTGGTGGCTGTACAGAGTAAATATAAGTCCACATATATAACAACACTTCCCCGTCCCGCCCAAAGTCAATAGTGTAACTTTTACAATGTGAGTCAATCTGGAGCCCTTCTTGCGCTGTTTGATCATCTCGATGTGAAAGCTGGTGTTGTTGAATCATTTGTTGGGCCCTCGCTGGGCTGCTGTACAGCTGGCCTTGCTGGGTTGCCTGGTGTGTTGGGGCCTGCAGGGCTGCTGTGGATGATGCGTTCTGCTTCGTGGTCAACCGTGGTGTTGGTTGCCACTGGTGTGTGTGTTGGGGGATCAAAAAATGTAGGGTCCAAGATCTCATAATCCCTTGGGAGTACAGGTATTTAAGAAATCTTCACAGGTTGTAGAGGCACTCTGGAGACCTGCAATAAAAGACTAAGGTCACACTTTACTTTAAGCTCACAGTGTTCAGTCTGACTCGCCATGCACAACAATTTCATTGAGAGCACCTCTCATTTTTCTAAACTTTAGGGAATATAGGCCTAGTCTACTCAATCTCTCCACATAGGACAATCCTCTCATCCTGGGAATCAGTCGAGTGAACCTTTGTTGCCCTCTCTCTAAGTATATCCTTCCTTAGGCAAGGATACCAAATCTGTACATAGTACTCCCAGGTGTGGTCTCATCAAGGCCCTATATAATTGCAGTAAGACTTCTTCACACTTATACTCTAATCCTTTTGTAATAAAGGCCAAATTTGCTTTCCTAATTGCTTGCTGTACCTGCATGTTAACTTTCTGTGATGCGTGGATAAGGGTCGGTACTTTAGGCCAGTACTTCGTTATTCCAATAGCTCGTTAAGCCAATAGCTCGTTAGGCTAATAGCTCGTTAGGCAGGTAGATCGTTAGGCCTATAGCTCATTAGGCCGGTAGCTCGTTAGGCCAATAGCTCGTTAGGCCGGTAGCTCGTTAGGCCGGTAACTTGTTAGGCCAATAGCTCGTTAGGCCGGTAGCTCGTTAGGCCGGTAGATCGTTAGGCCAGTAACTCGTTATTCCAATAGCTCGTTAGGCCGGTAGCTCGTTAGGCCAATGGCTCATTAGGCTGGTAGATTGTTAGGCCGGTAGCTCGTTAGGCCAATAGCTCGTTCGGCCAATGGCTCATTAGGCTGGTAGATTGTTAGGCCGGTAGCTCGTTACGCCAATAGCTCGTTAGGCCAATAGCTCATTAGGCCAATAGCTCGTTAGGCCGGAAGCTCGTTAGGCCGGTAGATTGTTAGGCCAATAGCTCGTTAGGCCGGTAGCTGGTTAGGCTGGTAGATCGTTAGGCCAATAGCTCGTTAGGCCGGTAGATCGTTAGGCCGATAGATCATGAGGCCGATAGCTCGATCAACCGATAGCTCGTTAGCCCAATAACTTGTTAGGCCAATAGCTCATTAGGCCGAAAGCTCATTAGGCCACTATCTCTCTCAATCGATAGTTCGTTAGCCCAATAACTCGTTAGGCCGGTAGCTTGTTAGGCCGATAGCTTGTTAGGCAGATAGCTCAATCAACCGATAGCTCGTTAGCCCAATAATTCGTTAGGCCGATAGCTCGTTAGGCCGATAGCTCGATCAACCAATAGCTCGTTAGACCAATAACTCATTAGGCCAATAACTCGATCAATCAATAGTTCATTAGGCCGATAGCTCATTTAGCCAAGAGCTCGTTAGGCCGAAAGCGCGATCAACCGATAGCTCGTTAGGCCGATAGCTCGATCAACCGATAGCTTGTTAGGCCGCTAGCTCGTTAGGCCAATAGCTCGTTAGGATGAAAGCTCGTTAGGCCACTATCTCTATCAACCGATAGCTTGTTAGGATAATAGCTCGTTAAGCCAATAGCTCGATCAACCGATAGTTCGTTAGGCCGATAGCTCGATCAACCGATAGCTTGTTAGGCCGATAGCTCGTTAGGCCAATAGCTCGTTAGGCCGAAAGCTCGTTAGGCCCTATCTCTATCAACCGATAGCTTGTTAGGATAACAGCTCGTTAAGCCAATAGCTCGATCAACCGATAGTTCGTTAGGTCAATAGCTCGTTAGACCGATAACTCGTTAGGCCGATAGCTCGTTAGGCCAATAGCTCGATCAACCAATAGCTCGTTAGGCCGATAGCTCGTTAGGCCCGAGAGTTCAATCAACCGATAGCTCGTTAGGCCAGCCCAAAATGCTGTCCCCAAAGATTGTGCAGTGCACTAACCACTGAAATGGACCCCCATTCAGTTTCCCGTTCTAGCAAGTTTAAATGATTGTGACAAAGAATTTCACCCCTCTTTTTCCATAGGTATCATGGACTGGAAAAAAAAAGACAATTCACCTCCACTGAGTCTTTTCCTTTCACAGATATACCCTAACATAAAGTGCAACCAATTTAATTTGTCTCTGAGGGAAGATGCTGCAAAGTTTTTCACCACCTCCTCAGCGCTAACGAAGTGAGGCGCCTAAATATCTCTTTAGCTCTTCAGCTCTTCCCAGCCACCGTTATTCATACTTAACCAGTTCCTCTCCACAGATGACGTTTCCATAGTACCACGGCCCCACAGCGTTCCACAGAGTATGTGAACATCTGTATTTATAACCTTCCAGACAGTTCCTCACCTTTATATTGATTCAACTCGATTTTTTTTTTCTTTCTATGTGTTAATCAGCACAGTCGCAGCGGGGTTTGTAGGGAGTCTGTCCAACAGTGCCACCATTCTAGTCTCTGGCGTCTTGCCAGAGACATACTAATGCGCCACTCACGTCTCCAACTTCCATGCTCAATGTCCAAGTTAAATAGTCTGTGTATATTTACATTATTCATTTTTTGTCAGCATTTCGAAGGCACAGAGGACGACCTCGATCAATCTTTCCTCTAATGAAAACACGCTCAAGTCTGTCAAGTCGCCTATCATTTTTGAGCACTCGAACTGTCCTGGAATCATTATTGGCTGAATGGAGACAGGAAGTGATGCTAAATTATTAGAGGAGCTGTGCCTACCAATGTTGTGAAAGATTAAACAAAGATATGCGATGGATATGAACATCAAAACAAACCTCAAAATTACATTTGTAATCATAGAATCGTACAGTGCAGCAGGAGGCCATTTGGCTTATCAGAGAATCATAGAAGTTTACAGCATGGAAGATATTTCGGCCCATCATATCTATTGTGTTCCTAACACAGATGAGGCTGCACACAGGGAGGTTAAAGTAACAGTGACCTCAGTCTTTAATAAGACACTCCAGAGTGAGCAACAGGCCTGAGGGGCCGGCTTAGATACAGTGCTCCCAAGGGATGCTGGGATCCCTTGGAACTTCAGGGGATGAGCTCCCTGGTGGCGGAACATGGGAGTGCATGCTTTACAGATACACATCATTCCCACCCCAAAGTCAAAGTGAAAACTATTTACAAGGTGAGGCGGTTGGGAGCCTTTCTTTCCCTGGTGGACCGCCTCGGTACAAATGTCTGTTCTTTCCACCTCTGTGGTGGGCATTGGTAGCCGACTGAGAGCATCCACACAGTTCTCGGTGCTTGGCCTGTGGCGGATAGTATAGAAACATAGAAACATAGAAAATAGGTGCAGGAGTAGGCCATTCGGCCCTTCTAGCCTGCACCGCCATTCAATGAGTTCATGGCTGAACATGCAACTTCAGTACCCCATTCCTGCTTTCTCACCATACCCCTTGATCCCCCTAGTAGTAAGGACTTCATCTAACTCCTTTTTGAATATATTTAGTGAATTGGCCTCAACAACTTTCTGTGGTAGAGAATTCCACAGGTTCACCACTCTCTGGGTGAAGAAATTCCTCCTCATCTCGGTCCTAAATGGCTTACCCCTTATCTTTAGACCGTGTCCCCTGGTTCTGGACATCCCCAACATTGGGAACATTCTAACTGCATCTAACCTGTCGAACCCCGTCAGAATTTTAAACGTTTCTATGAGGTTCCCTCTCATTCTTCTGAACTCCAGTGAATACAAGCCCAGTTGATCCAGTCTTTCTTGATAGGTCAGTCCCGCCATCCCGGGAATCAGTCTGTGAACCTTCGCTGCACTCCCTCAATAGCAAGAATGTCCTTCCTCAGGTTAGGCGACCAAAACTGTACACAATACTCCAGGTGTGGCCTCACCAAGGCCCTGTACAACTGTAGCAACACCTCCCTGCCCCTGTACTCAAATCCCCTCGCTATGAAGGCCAACATGCCATTTGCTTTCTTAACCGCCTGCTGTACCTGCATGCCAACCTTCAATGACTGATGTACCATGACACCCAGATCTCTTTGCACCTCCCCTTTTCCTAATTTGTCACCATTCAGATAATAGTCTGTCTCTCTGTTTTTACCACCAAAGTGGATAACCTCACATTTATCCACATTATACTTCATCTGCCATACATTTGCCCACTCACCTAACCTATCCAAGTCGCTCTGCAGCCTCATAGCATCCTCCTCGCAGCTCACACTGCCACCCAACTTAGTGTCATCCGCAAATTTGGAGATACTACATTCAAAACCCTCGTCTAAATCATTAATGTACAGTGTAAACAGCTGGGGCCCCAGCACAGAACCTTGCGGTACCCCACTAGTCACTGCCTGCCATTCTGAAAAGTACCCATTTACTCCTACTCTTTGCTTCCTGTCTGCCAACCAGTTCTCAATCCACGTCAGCACACTACCCCCAATCCCATGTGCTTTAACTTTGCACATTAATCTCTTGTGTGGGACCTTGTCGAAAGCCTTCTGAAAGTCCAAATATACCACATCAACTGGTTCTCCCTTGTCCACTCTGCTGGAAACATCCTCAAAAAATTCCAGAAGATTTGTCAAGCATGATTTCCCTTTCACAAATCCATGCTGACTTGGACCTATCATGTCACCTCTTTCCAAATGCACTGCTATGACATCCTTAATAATTGATTCCATCATTTTACCCACTACTGAGGTCAGGCTGACTGGTCTATAATTCCCTGTTATCTCTCTCCCTCCTTTTTTAGAAAGTGGGGTTACATTGGCCACCCTCCACTCCATAGGAACTGATCCAGAGTCAATGGAATGTTGGAAAATGACTGTCAATACATCCACTATTTCCAAGGCCACCTCCTTAAATACTCTGGGATGCAGTCCATCAGGTCCTGGGGATTTATCGGCCTTCAATCCCATCAATTTCCCCAACACAATTTCCCGACTAATAACGATTTCCCTCAGTTCCCCCTCCTGACTAGACCCTCCGACCCCTTTTATATCCGGAAGGCTGTTTGTGTCCTCCTTAGTGAATACCGAACCAAAGTACTTGTTCAATTGGTCCGCCATTTCTTTGTTCCCCGTTATGACTTCCCCTGATTCTGACTGCAGGGGACCTACTTTTGTCTTTACTAACCTTTTTCTCTTTACATATCGATAGAAACTTTTGCAATCCGTCTTAATGTTCCCTGCAAGCTTCTTCTCGTACTCCATTTTCCCTGCCCTAATCAAACCCTTTGTCCCCGGGTTCGCTGCTATTTCTGGCCAATTTGTATGCCACTTCCTTGGCTTTAATACTATCCCTGATTTCCCTTGATAGCCACGGTTGAGCCACCTTCCCTTTTTTATTTTTACGCCAGACAGGAATGTACAATTGTTGTAGTTCATCCATGCGGTCTCTAAATGTCTGCCATTGCCCATCCACAGTCAACCCCTTAAGTATCATTCGCCAATCTATCCTAGCCAATTCACGCCACATACCTTCAAAGTTACCCTTCTTTAAGTTCTGGACCATGGTCTCTGAATTAACTGTTTCATTCTCCATCCTAATGCAGAATTCCACCATATTATGGTCACTCTTCCCCAAGGGGCCTCGCACAACGAGATTGCTAATTAATCCTCTCTCGTTACACAACACCCAGTCTAAGATGGCCTCCCCCCTAGTTGGTTCCTCGACATATTGGTCTAGAAAACCATCCCTTATGCACTCCAGGAAATCCTCCTCCACCGTATTGCTTCCAGTTTGGTTAACCCAATCTATGTGCATATTAAAGTCACCCATTATAACTGCTGCACCTTTATTGCACGCACCCCTAATTTCATGTTTGATGCCCTCCCCAACATCACTACTACTGTTTGGAGGTCTGTACACAACTCCCACTAACGTTTTTTGCCCTTTGCTGCTCTGCAGCTCTACCCATATAGATTCCACATCATCCAAGCTAATGTCCTTCCGAACTATTGCCTTAATTTCCTCCTTAACCAGCAATGCTACCCCACCTCCTTTTCCTTTTATTCTATCTTTCCTGAATGTTGAATACCCCTGGATGTTGAGTTCCCAGCCCTGATCATCCTGGAGCCACGTCTCCGTAATCCCAATCACATCATATTTGTTAACATCTATTTGCACAGTTAATTCATCCACCTTATTACGGATACTCCTTGCATTAAGACACAAAGCCTTCAGCCTTGTTTTTTTAACACCCTTTGTCCTTTTAGAATTTTGCTGTACAATGGCCCTTTTTGTTCTTTGCCTTGGGTTTCTCTGCTCTCCACTTTTCCTCATCTCCTTTCTGTCTTTTCGATTTTGCCTCCTTTTTGTTTCCCTCTGTCTCCCTGCATTGGTTCCCATCCCCCTGCCATATTAGTTTAACTCCTCCCCAACAGCACTAGCAAACACTCCCCCTAGGACATTGGTTCTGGTCCTGCCCAGGTACAGACCGTCCGGTTTGCACTGGTCCCACCTCCCCCAGAACCGGTTCCAATGCCCCAGGAATTTGAATCCCTCCCTGCTGCACCACTGCTCAAGCCACGTATTCATCTGCGCTATCCTGCGATTCCTACTCTGACTAGCACGTGGCACTGGTAGCAATCCCGAGATTACTACTTTTGAGGTCCTACTTTTTAATTTAGCTCCTAGCTCCTTAAATTCATTTCGTAGGACCTCATCCCTTTTTTTACCTATGTCGTTGGTACCAATGTGCACCACGACAACTGGCTGATCTCCCTCCCTTTTCAGAATGTCCTGCACCCGCTCCGAGACATACTTGACTCTTGCACCAGGGAGGCAACATACCATCCTGGAGTCTCGGTTGCGGCCGCAGAAACGCCTATCTATTCCCCTTACAATTGAATCCCCTATCACTATCGCTCTCCCACTCTTTTTCCTGCCCTCCTGTGCAACAGAGCCAGCCACGGTGCCATGAACTTGGCTGCTGCTGCCCTCCCCTGATGAGTCATCCCCCTCAACAGTACCCAAAGCAGTGTATCTGTTTTGCAGGGGGATGACCACAGGGGACTCCTGCACTCCCTTCATTGCACTGCTCTTCCTGTTGGTCTTCCATTCCCTATCTGGCTGTGGACCCTTTCCCTGTGGTATGACCAACTCGCTACACGTGATACTCACGTCATTCTCAGCATCGTGGATGCTCCAGAGTGAATCCACCCTCAGCTCCAACTCCGCAACGCGGTCCGTCAGGAGCTGGAGGAGGATACACTTCCTGCACACGTAGTCGTCAGGATCACTGGTGTCGTCCCTGAGTTCCCACATGGTACAGGAGGAGCATAACACCCGACCGAGATCTCCTGCCATGACTTAACCCTTAGATACACTTAAATTGGCAACAACAATGTTAAAGTTTACTCACTATTGTAGAAGAGAAAAAAGAAAAATTATTCACCAATCACCACCAATCACTTACCCCCTTGGCTGTGACGTCACCTTTTGATTTCTTTCTACTTCTTTTTTGCCTTCTCTCCCGCTGTAGCTGCACAGGTACGCCTCTCGCTGCCGCTGAGCCTTTATAGGCCTCACCAATCACGAACTCCCGCCTCTCGGACTGCCGCCGCCTCTCGCTGCCGCTGAGCCTTTATAGGCCTCACCAACCACGAACTCCCGCCTCTCGGACTGCCGCCGCCTCTCGCTGCCGCTGAGCCTTTATAGGCCTCACCAACGCCAGGAACTCCTGCCTCTCGGACTGCCGCCGCCTCTCGCTGCCGCTGGGCCTTTATAGGCCTCACCAACCACGAACTCCCGCCTCTCGGACTGCCGCCGCCTCTCGCTGCCGCTGGGCCTTTATAGGCCTCACCAACGCCAGGAACTCCCGCCTCTCGGACTGCCGCCGCCTCTCGCTGCCGCTGAGCCTTTATAGGCCTCACCAACCACGAACTCCCGCCTCTCGGACTGCCGCCGCCTCTCGCTGCCGCTGAGCCTTTATAGGCCTCACCAACGCCAGGAACTCCCGCCTCTCGGACTGCCGCCGCCTCTCGCTGCCGCTGGGCCTTTATTGGCCTCACCAACGCCAGGAACTCCCGCCTCTCGGACTGTCGCCGCCTCTCGCTGCCGCTGGGCCTTTATAGGCCTCACCAACGCCAGGAACTCCCGCCTCTCGGACTGCCGCCGCCTCTCGCTGCCGCTGGGCCTTTATAGGCCTCACCAATGCCAGGAACTCCCACCTCTCGGACTGTCGCCGAGCCTTTATAGGCCTCACCAACGCCAGGAACTCCCGCCTCTCGGACTGCCGCCGCCTCTCGCTGCCGCTGAGCCTTTATAGGCCTCACCAACGCCAGGAACTCCCGCCTCTCGGAGTTATATGCTGATAGCATGAGTGCCCACCTTTGTCTGCGGGCTGAGGCATTAGTATTTATCCTCTTGTTTTCAGCGAACAGGGATGTGAGGGGCTTGTGATCGGTTTCCAGCTCAAATTTGAGGCCAAACAGATACTGATGCATTTTCTTTACCCCGAACACACACGCTAATAAGACCATAAGAATTAGGAACAGGATCAGGCCATCTAGCCCCTCGAGCCTGCTCCGCCATTCAACAAGATCATGGCTGATCTGGCTGTGGACTCAGCTCCACTTACCCGCCCGCTCCCCGTAACCCTTAATTCCCTTATTGGTTAAAAATCTATCTATCTGTGATTTGAATACATTCAATGAGCTAGCCTCAACTGCTTCCTTGGGCAGAGAATTCCACAGATTCAGAACCCTCTGGGAGAAGAAATTCCTTCTCAACTCGGTTTTAAATTGGCTCCCCCGTATTTTGAGGTTGTGCCCCCTAGTTCTAGTCTCCCCGACCAGTGGAAACAACCTCTCTGCCTCTATCTTGTCTATCCCTTTCATTATTTTTAATGTTTCTATAAGATCACCCCTCATCCTTCTGAACTCCAACGAGTAAAGACCCAGTCTACTCAATCTATCATCATAAGATAACCCTCTCATCTCCGGAATCAGCCTAGTGAATCGTCTCTGTACCCCCTCCAAAGCTAGTATATCCTTCCTTAAGTAAGGTGATCAAAACTGCACGCAGTACTCCAGGTGCGGCCTCACCAATACCCTATACAGTTGCAGCAGGACCTCCCTGCTTTTGTACTCCATCCCTCTCGCAATGAAGGCCAACATTCCATTCGCCTTCCTGATTACCTGCTGCACCTGCAAACTAACTTTTTGGGATTCATGCACAAGGACCCCCAGGTCCCTCTGCACCCCAGCATGTTGTAATTTCTCCCCATTTAAATAATATTCTCTTTTCCTGTTTTTTTTTCCAAGGTGGATGACCTCACATTTTCCGACATTGTAATCCATCTGCCAAACCTTAGCCCATTCGCTTAACCTATCTAAATCTCTTTGCAGCCTCTCTGTGTCCTCTGCACAACCCGCTTTCCCACTAATCTTTGTGTCATCTGCAAATTTTGTTGCACTACACTCTGTCCCTTCTTCCAGGTCATCTTTATATATTGTAAACAGTTGTGGTCCCAGCACCGATCCCTGTGGCACACCACTAACCACCGATTTCCAACCCGAAAAGGACCCATTTATCCCGACTCTCTGCTTTCTGTTAGCCAGCCAATTCTCTATCCATGCTAATACATTTCCTCTGACTCCGCGTACCTTTATCTTCTGCAGTAACAATTTGTGTGGCACCTTATCGAATGCCTTTTGGAAATCTAAATACACCACATCCATCGGTACACCTCTATCCACCATGCTCGTTATATCCTCAAAGAATTCCAGTAAATTTGTTAAACATAATTTCCCCTTCATGAATCCATGTTGCGTCTGCTTGATTGCACTATTCCTATCGAGATGTCCCGCTATTTCTTCCTTAATGATAGCTTCAAGCATTTTCCCCACTACAGATGTTAAACTAACTGGCCTATAGTTACTTGCCTTTTGCCTGCCCCCTTTTTTAAACAGAGGCGTTACATTAGCTGCTTTCCAATCCGCTGGTACCTCCCCAGAGTCCAGAAAATGTTGGTAGATTATAACGAATGCATCTGCGATAATTTCCGCCATCTCTTTTAATATCCTGGGATGCATTTCATCCGGACCAGGGGACTTGTCTACCTTGAGTCCCATTAGCCTGTCCAGCAGTAACCCCCGAGTGATAGTGATTGTCTCAAGGTCCTTCCTTCCCACATTCCTGTGACCAGCAATTTTTGATATGGTTTTTGTGTCTTCCACTGTGAAGACCAAAGCAAAATAATTGTTTAAGGTCTCACCCATTTCCACATTTCCCATTATTAAATCCCCCTTCTCATTTTCTAAGGGACCAACATTTATTTTAGTCACTCTTTTCCGTTTTATATATCTGTAAAAGCTTTTACTATCCGTTTTTATGTTTTGCGCAAGTTTACTTTCGGAATCTATCTTTCCTTTCTTTTCTTTCCTTTCCTTTTCTCGTTCTCAATCATGCTGTAGGCCCTCTCAGCCTTAAACAAGCTCCTGGAAGCATAGGCGACAGGTTGCAACTTCCCCGCAATGTTAGCTTGTTGTAATCCACACCTGACTCCGTACGACGACGCGTCACATGCTAGCACAAGTCTTTTACACGGGTTATACAATACAAGCAACTTGTTGGAGCATAAAATGTTTCTGGCTTTCTCAAAAGCAATTACTTGTTTTTTTTCCCCATACCCAGTTCTCACCTTTGCGCAATAATACATGTAGGGGCTCTAAAAGGGTGCTTAACCCCGGTAGGAAGTTACCAAAATAGTTGAGGAGTCCCAGGAACGATCGCAGCTCCGTGACGTTTTGTGGTCTGGGTGCGTTCCTGATAGCCTCTGTCTTGGCATCTGTGGCCCTCAAACTTTCAATGGTGGCGGTGGCGGTGCTTCCCGACATTATTTCACATTCAATCCATTTTGAAAAAGCATCCACCACCACCAGGAACATTTTACCAAGAAACGGGCCCGCATAGTCGACATAGATCCTCGACCATGGTCTGGAGGGCCCGGACCATAAACATAGTGGTGCCTCTCTGGGCACGTTGCTCAACTGAGCGCATATGCTGCATTGCCATACACAGGACTCTAAGTCAGAGTCGATACCGGGCCACCACACGTGGGATCTGGCTATCGCTTTCATCATTACTATACCCGGGTGTGTGCTGTGGAGATCCGAGATGAATGTCTCCCTGCCCTTTTTTGGTAGCACTACGCGGTTACCCCACAACAGGCAGTCTGCCTGAATGGACAGCTCGTCCTTTCGCCGCTGGAATGGCTTGATTGGCTCTTGCATTTCAACGGAGATGCTGGCCTAGCTCCCATGCAGTACACAGTTTTTTACAAGGGACAGCAGAGGATCTTGGCTGGTCCAAGTCCTAATCTGGTGGGCCGTGACAGGTGATTTATCATTTTCAAACGCTTCCATGACCATCAACAAGTCTGCAGGCTGCGCCATTTCCACCTCCGTTAAATAGTTACTTTATAATCGCCGCAAATCCTGACCGTGCCATCACTTTTGAATACTGGAACAATCGGGCTGGCCCACTCACTGAATTCCAATGGGGAGATGATGCCCTCGTGTTGCAGCCTGTCCAGCTCGATTTCCACTCTTTCCCTCATCATGTGAGTTACCGCTCGCTCTTTGTGGTGAATGGGTCGTGCCTCTGGGACCAAGTGGCTCCTCACCTTCGCCCCGGAAAGGTTTCCAATGCCTGGCTCAAAAAGGGAAGGAAATCTGTTCAGAAACTGAGGCCTCATCGACATGTGATAGTGCTCGGATGTCATCCCAGTTCTAGCGGATTTTGCCCAGCCAGGTTTTTCCAAACAGTGTGGGGCCATCGCCTGGAGTGGCAGTTCGTGCACCGTGCCTTCATAGGTGACCTTGACCATGGCCCTGCCCAGGACAGTGATGAGCTCTTTGGTGTACGTTCTCAGTTTCGTGTGGATGGGGCTCAGGGCTGGTCTGAATGCCTTGTTGCACCACAGTCTCTCAAACATCTTTTTACTCATGATGGATTGGCTAGCGCCAGTGTCCAGTTCCATGGCTATGGGTAAACCATTCAATTTTACGTTTAGCATTATAGGTGGACATTTCATCAAAAATGTGTGCACCCCATGTACTTCAGCATCTGCCTCCTCTCTCTGAGGCTCGAGATTGCTTTGATCCACCATGGACCAATCTTCCTCGGTAACGTGGTGGTTAGCAGGTTTTGCAGAGCTTGCAGCTTGTTTGCAAGCTCGTTGGAGGTGCCCCATTGTTCCACAGCTCTTGCAAACATACCCTTTGAAGCGGCATGAATAGGCTGAATGGAAGCCTCCACAACGCCAACAAGGTGTGAATTGCCTTGCTGATGGTCATGGAAGCGTTTGAAAATGATAAATCACCTGTCACGGCCCACCAGATTAGGACTTGGGCCAGCCAAGATCCCCTTTGTTGGGGACTCTGAGTCATCTGGATCACCTGAGGCCTGTTGACAGTTGCAGACTCGTGGGTTCTGCCCTGTACATTTCTGCTCACAAACACAGTTCCAGTTAATTTATGAACATTGCTAGCACTTGTGTGCTGAGAGATTTGTTTGGTGTTATCACTGGTGGACATTAACGCCTGTGCTATCGCAATGGCCTTACTGAGGGTCGGTGTCTCTACAGTCAAAAATTTTCGTAGGATGGTCTCGTGGCCAATGCCCAGTACAAAAAAGTCTCTGAGCATTTGCTCCAGGTAGCCATCAAACTCACATTGTCCTGCAAGTCGCTTTAGCTCGGTGACGTAGCTTGCCACTTCCTGACCTTCAGATCGCTGGCACGTGTAGAACCGATACCGCGCCATCAGCACGCTCTCCCTCGGGTTAAGATGCTCCCGAACCAGAGTACACAGCTCCTCATATGACTTATCTGTGGGTTTCACCAGAGCCAGAAGATTCTTCATGAGGCTGTAGGTCGGTGCCCCGCAGACTGTGAGGAGGACCCCTCTCCTTTTTGCAGCGCTTCCTTCTCCATCCAGCTCGTTGGCTACAAAGTACTGGTCTAGCCGTTCGACATAGGTTTACCAGTCCTCACCCTCCGAGAACTTCTCCAGGATGCCCACAGTTTGCTGCATCTTTGCGTTGGATTCGTATTCTCGTTGCCAGTTATTGTGTTCCTAACACAGATGAGACTCCACACAGGGAGGTTAAAGTAACAGTGACCTCAGTCTTTAATAAGACACTCCAGAGTGAGGAACAGGCCTTAGGGGCCGGCTTATATCCAGTGCTCTCAAGGGATGCTGGGATGCGCTCCCTGGTGGCAGAACATGGGAGTGCATGCTTTACAGATACACAACAGTATCCATGCCGACCAACAAGAGACTATCCAGCCTAATCCCACTTTCCAGCTCTCGGTCTGTAACCCTATAGGTTATGGCACTTCAGTTGCACATCCAAGTACCTTTTAAATGTGATGAGGGATCCTGCCTCTGTCACCCTTTGAGGCAGTGAGTTCCAGACGCCCACAACCCTCTGCGTGAAGAAATTTCCCCTCAAATCCCCTCTAAACCTTCTACCAATTACTTAAAATTTATACTTATGCCTGCTCTATTCAATTCGCCCCACTCACCCGCTCTTTCCCCATAGCCTTGCAAATTCTTCCTAATGTATGTGGGTCTGTTAAATTACACTAGGAGCTCTATCTGGGTAAAGATCAGGGAAAGACCTACTGACCCAGCCTGTCCCGCACAGTTCTGATGCCTTATGTAGTACAGACACTCCCCACTCCATCCAGAGGCATGCAATCTCCTGGGAGAGACAAAGAAACAGATAAAAACTCAGGCTGGATGCTGGAAATCTGAAATAAAAACAGAAAACGCTGGAAACACTCAGCAGGTCAGGCAGCATCTGTAGAGAGAGAAATTGAGTTAATGTTTCAGGTCGATGATCTTTCATCAGAACTGGAAAAAGAATGAGATGTAAAAGGTTTTAAGCAAGCAGAGAGGCATGGAAAGTGGGAGGGGAGGAAAGAACAAACAGAAAGGTCTGTGATAGGGTGAAAGGCAGGAGAGATTAGTGAGACAAATAGGATGATGGTGCAATTCAAAAGGAGATGGTAATGGGACAAGTAAATAAACAAAAGATGGGTCTAGAGGAGCTGTAAATGGCAACAGCAGACTAATTACCAGCATCCGCTGTCCAATAAAATGGGAGCTATTCTCAAATGAAGAGTGATGAAGTATCTTCGTAAAGTCATCACTTTTTTCTTGAATTGCTTTTAATCTTGATATTGTAAGGACAATACTCAAGAAGTCGGACTGTATGAAAAGTTGATTATCATAACTCCGATCCCTCAGTCAATTTAACGCCGAAGCGAAAATCCTGGATTTCTGCTAGTTTTCTCATCGCATCCACTTAGGTGAAAAAATAATGCCGTAGGTGAATGTCTTTAAATTCATGAGTAATTGATTGACGTGAACTAAAATCTGTGTTCTTTCTTGAGATATTTAATTCGTCGGTAAAATCCATCAAAAGACTTCTTTGTCATTGTGCATTAGCTTTAGTGTGTATTGCGTGATGGGTTTATTTCTCTGCCACATCATCTGGACACAAAATATCAGGTTCCACATATATGCTGATGACATCCAGCTTTATCTCAGTACCTCTCTCCACCCTCCACTTGTCTCTAAATTGTCAGGCTGCTTGTCCGACATCCAGTACCGGGTGAGCAGAAATTTCCTCCAACTAAATATTGGGAAGACCGAAGCCATTGTTTTCAGTCCCCGTCACAAACTCCGCTGCCTAGCCACCGACTGCATCCCTCTCCCTGGCAACTGTCTGAGTCTGTTCATAACCTTGGTGCTGTAGAGCTCAGCAGAGGAGGACAAAGGGTTTGATTAGGGCAGGGAAAATAGAGTACAAGAGGAAGCTTGCAGGGAACATTAAGACGGATTGCAAAAGCTTCTATAGATATGTAAAGAGAAAAAGGTTACTAAAGACAAAAGTAGGTCCCCTGCAGTCAGAATCAGGGGAAGTCATAACTGGGAACAAAGAAATGGCGGACCAATTGAACAAGTACTTTGGTTCGGTATTCACTAAGGAGGACACAAATAACCTTCCGGATATAAAAGGGGTCATAGGGTCTAGTAAGAAGGAGGAACTGAGGGAAATCCTTATTAGTCGGGAAATTGTGTTGGGGAAATTGATGGGATTGAAGGCCGATAAATCCCCAGGGCCTGATGGACTGCATCCCAGAGTACTTAAGGAGGTGGCCTTGGAAATAGCGGATGCATTGACAGTCATTTTCCAACATTCCATAGACTCTGGATCAGTTCCTATGGAGTGGAGGGTAGCCAATGTAACCCCACTTTTTAAAAAAGGAGGGAGAGAGAAAACAGGGAATAAAAGACCAGTCAGCCTGACATCGGTAGTGGGTAAAATGATAGAATCAATTATTAAAGATGCCATAGCAGCGCATTTGGAAAGAGGTGACATGATAGGTCCAAGTCAGCATGGATTTGTGAAAGGGAAATCACACTTGACAAATCTTCTGGAATTTTTTGAGGATGTTTCCAGTAGTGTGGACAAGGGAGAACCAGTTGATGTGGTATATTTGGACTTTCAGAAGGCTTTCGACAAGGTCCCACACAAGAGATTAATGTATAAAGTTAAAGCACATGGGATTGGGGGTAGTGTGCTGACGTGGATTGAGAACTGGTTGGCAGACAGGAAGCAAAGAGTAGGAGTAAATGGGTACTTTTCAGAATGGCAGGCAGTGACTAGTGAGGTACCGCAAGGTTCTGTGCTGGGCCCCAGCTGTTTGCATTGTACATTAATGATTTAGACGAGGGGATTAAATGTAGTATCTCCAAATTTGCGGATGACACTAAGCTGGGTGGCAGTGTGAGCTGTGAGGAGGATGCTATGAGGCTGCAGAGTGACTTGGATAGGTTAGGTGAGTGGGCAAATGCTTGGCAGATGAAGTATAATGTGGATAAATGTGAGGTTATCCACTTTGGTGGTAAAAACAGAGAGACAGACTATTATCTGAATGGTGACAGATTAGGAAAAGGGGAGATGTAACGAGACCTGGGTGTCATGGTACATCAGTCATTGAAGGTTGGCATGCAGGTACAGCAGGCGGTTAAGAATGCAAATGGCATGTTGGCTTTCATAGCGAGGGGATTTGAGTACAGGGGCAGGGAGGTGTTGCTACAGTTGTATAGGGCCTTGGTGAGGCCACACCTGGAGTATTGTGTACAGCTTTGGTCTCCTAACTTGAGAAAGGACATTCTTGCTATTGAGGGAGTGCAGCGAAGGTTCACCAGACTGATTCCCGGGATGCCGGGACTGACATATCAAGAAAGATTGGATCAACTGGGCTTGTATTCACTGGAGTTCAGAAGAATGAGAGGGGATCTCATAGAAACGTTTAAAATTCTGACGGGTTTAGACATGTTCGATGCAGGAAGAATGTTCCCAATGTTGGGCAAGTCCAGAACCAGGGGTCACAGTCTAAGGATAAGGGATAAGCCATTTAGGACCAAGATGAGGAGAAACCTCTTCATCCAGAGAGTGGTGAACCTGTGGAATTCTCTACCACAGAAAGTAGTTGAGGCCAATTCACTAAATATATTCAAAAAGGAGTTAGATGTAGTCCTTACTACTAGGGGGATCAAGGGGTATGGCGAGAAAGCAGGAATGGGGTACTGAAGTTGCATGTTCAACCATGAACTCATTGAATGGAGGTGCAGTCTCGAAGGGCCGAATGGCCTACTCCTGCACCTATTTTCTATGTTTCTATGTTTCTATGTACTTGATCCCGAGATGATCTTCTGACCACATATCCGCTCCATCACCAAAACTGCCTACATCCACCTCCGTAACCTTGCCAGACTCCATCCCTGTCTCAACTTATTTGCTGGTGAAACCCTCATCCATGCCTTTGTTACCTCCAGACTTGATTATTCCAATGCTCTCCTGGCCGGCCTGCTATCGTCCACCCTGCATAAACTTGTGCTCATCCAAAGCTCTGTTGCTCAAACCCTAACACGCATCAAGTCCCATTTACCCATTACTCCTCTGCTCGCTGACCTACATTGCACCTCTGGTCCAGGAACGCCTCGATTTTAACATTCTCATCCTCGTTTTCAAATAATTCCATGGCCTCACCCCTCCCTATCTCTGTGACCTCCTCCAGTCCTACAACCCTCCGAGATTTCTGCGCTCCTCCAATTCTGGCCTCTTGTGCATCCTTGATTTTAAGCGTCCCACCATTGGTGGCTGTGCCTTCAGCTGTCCGGGCCCCAAGCTCTGGAATTCCCTCCCTAAACCTCTCTGCCACTCTAGCTTTCTCTCCTCCTTTAAGACACTCCTTAAAGCTTACCTCTTTGACTAAGCTTCGGATCACCTGTCCTAGTGTCTCCTTATGTGGCTCAATGTCAAATTCTGATTGATAATCGCCCATGTGAACCGTTGTTGTATTGTGCATGAGGTTTAGTGTGTTTTGTGCATCGAGCTCATTGTCTGTTGTGTGCACTGTGTGGGACATTGATGGGCCTGCACAAGTGATTGATGAAAGTGAGAGTGGGTAGAAATTAGTTTAGGCCCATTTTTACATTTGTTTCGGACGGAGGCGCATTCTGAATTGGGTCTCGGGTCGCTCTTGAATGATTCCGGTTAGCAGCGGGTGCCTGTCAGGCTACCTTCTAAATAAATGGTCAAAAAACATAAACTTCGAACTTAGAATATTATTTTTTTTGAAGTTATTCATTCACCCAACATGGGCGTTGCTGGTAAGGCCAGCATTTATTGCCTATCCATAATTGCCCTTGAGATGGTGGTGGTGAACTGACTTTTTGAACTGCTGAAGTCCGAGTTAAAGGTACTCCCACAGTGCTGTTAGGGAGGGAGTTCCAAGATTTTGACCCAGCGACGATGAAGGAATGACGATATATTTCCAAGTCAGGATGGTGTGTGACTTGGAGGGGAACCTGGAGGTGGTGCTCTTCCCTTGCGCTTGCTGCCCTTGTCCTTCTAAGTGGTCGAGATCGTGGGTTTGGGAGGTGCTCCGACACTCTACCTCTCCCTCATTCTTCAAGATGCTCCTTAAAACCTACTCTTTGATCAACTGTCCATCCAGGACAAAGCAGCCCACTTGATTGACATCTCATCCACCACCTTAAACATTCACTCCCCTCCACCACCGGCGCACCGTGGTTGCAGTGTGTACCATCTACAAGACGCACTGCAGCAATTCACCAAGGCTTCTTTGACAGCATTCAATCCTTCTATGGGGCGCTACAGAACCTGATTCATTACACAAGGATCCTGGAAACGATTTCCAACAGATGCTGGCCACTCCAATAGTCCGCACATCTTTGTTGTAAGCTACAAGTTCTTCACTTACGTTTTGTCATTTCACAATCTGAACCTACAAAATAGGCAAAACTAAGGAAAGATATAGTCAGAATGCTGCAGGCTAGAAAAAGAGCCTTCATGGTTAATCTCGTTCAGGTTAATGCCTTGTGTGCCTTGAGACGCTCATTAGTTGGACCTGCACTATTGATCAGCTCAATACAGAGGCGAGTTGCTCCTTGCAAAAGCTGACAGCATAACATAAACCGAACGAAACATAAAACTGATCCCAATCTCAATTACGGCCACGAACCGTGACGCAACTGAGTGTTTCTGATAATCTCAGAAACTGGAAGGATGTGGATAGAAAGCAACAACAACATGCATTTATAGAGCGCCTTTAACCTAGGAAAATGTCCCAAGTGGTTAATTGAAGTCATCGGTATCTCACACTTTTGCGAAAGCCACTTCAGATTAAGTGTTATTTCACATCAGTTGCGCAGGCAACAGCTTTCTTCAATTGCAAATGTGATGGCTGTGAGATCACATTCAGCGTGATTGTCAAACAAAATTTGACACCGAGCCACGTTAAGCAGATATTAGGACAGTTGGTCAAAAGGTAGGTTTTAAGGAGCGGCTGAAAGAATGAAAGCAAGGTAGAGAGGTGGCGAGGTTTAGGGAGGGAATGTCAGAGCTTAGGGCCCAGGGAACTGAAGGCATGGCCACCAGCAGTGGAGTGATGGAAATTGGGGATGCACAAGAGGCCAGAATTGGAGCAGTTCAAGGATATCAGAGGGTGTAGGGCTGGAGGTGGTGACTGAGACAGGGAGGGCCAAAGCCATGGAAGGATTTGAAAACAAGGATGAGAATTTTTTTTGACTCACAAATTCTGAACTAAGGATCGGTTCAGCTGGTAGCACAATGACAACAGCTAATGCCTGCTCTGTGTAATGTCCCAGGCCAGCGAACAAGGTAGGCACTATTCGTTCTGGCTGTTTGCTGCGCATGATTACAGTCACTCATCAATCGAGAACATACATATTCTCCTGAGGCCAGAGAAGGTCAAGGGGAAATTTCATAGCGTCGTTCAAAATTATGCAGGCTTTTGATAAGAGTAAATACGGAGAAACTGTTTCCACTGGCTGGTCGGTCACCAGAGAACCACATATTTAAGGCAATTGGCAAAAAGAGCCAGAGGGGAGATGAGGTAATATTTTTTCACACACCGTGTTGTTATGATGTGGAATGCACTGCCTGAAAGGGTGGTGGAAGCAGATTCAATAGTAACTTTCAAAAGAAAATTGGATAAACACTTGAAGGGGAGAAAATTGGAGAGCGACGGGATAAGTGCAGTTGAGTGGGACTAATTGGCTAGCTCCTTCAAAGAGCTCGGCAGGCCCCAGGGGCCAAACGGCCTCCTACTGTGCTGTAAGATTCTATAATTCCATGATATTACTCACTTCTCATAAAGCAAATCAATCTGCAGACTGGATTTATATCCTCATTCTGTGCGGCATCTACTGTGTGTCCTTTTGTTTTGTTCCCCCTCTGTTTGGCGGTATTTCTAATTATAATATGGGACATTCAACACTGTCAGATGGCAGCAGACAGCCACAGATGAGGCCAGAGGCAATTAGTGAGCATGGCTGCATTTGGGCTGCAAATGTAGCTCCGCCAACAACTTGCTTAATGCTTGACTGGAATACTGTCGGATAAAGCTGGAAGGAACATTCGAGATTTACCGAATGAAAACAAAAATAGATAAAATCCATACCTGTACATTGTTTTGTTCCCTAGATCATTGTCATTGTGCTTGCTGGATATGGCAAAAGTAATTGTGCTCAATCCACAGCTAGACTCACAGATATTTCGTTATCACATAAACCACCAAGGGTCCGGAGATCTGCAGGGGCGCAGGGAATCCTGGCCAATATTTATCTCTCAACCAACCTCATTTAATAACAGCTAACTGGTCATTATCACATTGCTGTTGGTGGGATCCTGCCATGCGCAAATTGGCTGCTGCTCTCCCTACATTACAACAGTGACCACACTTCAAAAGTAATTTGATGGCGGTAAAGTGTATTGAGGCGTCCTGACGGCGTGAAAGGTGTGATGTAAATGAGAGTCTTTCATTTTTTTTAAAACAGCAACTAACATGGCTGGTTTTCAGCTTATTCTCCTGAACAGCACAGAGAAATAGTTTGTCTAGTCGAGGACTATGATTAACACGGCAGCAAGTCTACTGACAGGGCAGGCTAGACAGGCAGCAAACGGAATTCAAAATCGGGAAGTCATTGTGGAAAGAGAATCAGTGGGAATCTGGAACCCAAGAAAACAGACTGCTTGTTCCAGAGTAGGGAGAAGGTTGGGGGGATAGTCAATACTGAGGATATTATGTATAGACAAACTCCACGAGGCTGAGTACCATGAGCTAAACTTAGTCTTTATTACAACTCCAGAGTATCTAAACAACATGGCAGCCAACCTTTTATACTGGCCCTGCACATGTGTGCAGGTGACCATTAGTACTCCAACAGTAGCGCCCTCTGGTGGCAAATATTACATAGTTGCAAGTACTAAACAGAGGAGGACTTGGAGAATGGGCATAAAATTGGCAAATGAAGTTCAACACAAATAAATATGAGGTATTACATTTTGGTAGGACGAATTAGGGAGATCACATTACTTGGAGGGTGACACAGGTTAACAAGGCCATGAAAGAAGCAAACCAGGCACTAGAGTTTATTTCTGGAGATATATAATTGAAAAGTAGGTAAGTTATTCTAAACCTGTATCGAACCTTGGTTAGAGCACACTTAGAGTACTGCGTACAGATCTGGTCACCATATTATAAAAAGGATATAGAGGCACTGGAGAGGGAAGGTTTACAAGGATGATACCAGAAATGTGAAGGTATACATGTCAGGAAAGGATGAACAGGCTGGGGTCTCTTTTCTCTTGACAAAAGGCGGAGGGATGACCCAATAAAATGATGAAAGCTTTAAAAGGGTGGATACAGGGAGAACGGGGCCGAAATTGCCCCTTTCTATAAAGTGCGGAATGGCCGCTGAGTCTCCGCGGTGGGGGCCACCATTTTTAAAATGGGCCTTCCTCAGGTTTGGAGCGGTGTAAGGGACCACTCCGCCCGTTTTCCTGCCACGGCGTTCACATACCGATTCCTTACCGACCGGCGGCGACCCCTTCCCAAAATTGCCCCGTGGGAAACTGCCCCTTTCCCGGAACTGTCCCGCGGGAGCGCCGTCACAGCCGGTCGGTGCCAGCGCCAGCTTTTGCTGTCGGTACACTTTCTTTGGCTGGGCAGCATGGCTGCCCTTAAAGGGGAGGTGGCACTGCTGGCAACGCCATGTTATTTTTTTTGTCGGACGACTGCCAGACTATTATGGCCACGGGTTCGGCCGGAACGCCGATGGGCAGCCTGGCACCCCCTCTTGGGTGCCAGGCCGCTGGCCCGAGTAAAACGCTCCCTGGTGGCCCAGTATTTGCTACTAAAGTGGCTGCAGAGTTCGCAGCGGCCCTCCCCTTTAACTGATGGGAAGGAACGTTGTGATGCACCGGCGCGATGATGTCATCAGTGCGGCGCTGATGACTTCAAGTGTCGGCTACTCTGCCCCGCTCCCACTACTGCCCCGCTAGTGACAGCCACTCCGCCCTGCCCCCACTTTCCCCCCCTGCCCCCTGCTGATGATGAGGCCACTTCTACCCCGCTCCAAAAAAACACCAAGTGCTGAATTTCTCCGGTTTGGCTGCCCCCATGCATGGGGGCAGCCGGAACACTTCGAAAACAGTAGGTGTGACTCATTTAGGGCGGTGGACAATTTCGCTCCCAATGTTTCCACTTGTGGGGAAGAGCAGAACTGGAGTCCATCAATATAAGATAGTCACCAAGAAATCCAATAGGGAATTCAGAAGAAACTTCTTTACCCAAAGAGTGGTGAGAATGTGGCTGAAGCGAATAATATAGATACATTTAAGGGCAGGCTAGACAAGCATATGAGGGAGAAGGGAATAGAGGGTTATGCTGATAGAGTTGGCTGAGGAATGACGGAAGGAGGCTCGAGTAGAGCATAAAGACCAGCATGAATTTGTTGGGCCGGTTTCTGTGCCATATAACCTATGTATGTAATCGTATGTAAGAAAAGAAGGAAATCAAAGATTGAGGAGAACCCAGATAGAGAAAGCCGGAGTTAAAATGAGACAGCAACAGGCTGACCAGATTGAAAGCCAGGATTAAAAGTCAATAAAATGATTAGCCACATCACAGAGGAAAAGTAGGATGTTGTTATAGAAAGGCTAACGCGATGAATCAAAGTTAGAGGTGAAACATTCTAAGAAACCTTTCAATGGAACAGATTGAAAGATTAATGCGATTAAAAGGACCAAGAAAAAAAATCGGTATCGTCAGAAAGCCTGATTTTAGTAGGAACTATGGAAAATGTTGCAGTGAATGAATCGAAAGAAGAGTTACTAGAACTAATAACAGGGATGCAATGGAACCTTGGCGAGAAACTGAAATTTAAAAAAAATAGCCTTCAACACATCTGTCTGACAATATGTACTGCTGATATAAGTTTCATGCCAAAGAACTCTCAGGGAATTGAATCACCTGACAGAATTTTTGGAATAAAAATCAGAAAATGCTGGAAATGAACAGTAAGGTCAGTCAGCATCTTAAAGAGGGAGGGCAAGTAAATATTTCATGTGGGACCTTCTGACCTGCCACTCGGGTACAGAAGTAATGTTATGGATTGGCCGTCTGTTGGAGAAACGATTCCATTTTCATCTGGATTGGAAATAAGAATCGGGTGGTTTCTCGAACGGGCGGGTAATCTGAATCGCTGGTTTTATGCCCAGGCACTAACTTGACAATCTACCTCATTGTCTCCTTGTTCCTGCTGTTGTCTCTTTCATTCTTTCCTGCCTTCTAATTCTCTGCCGTTGCTTGTATTCATACCACTTCCTTCTCATCCTCTGTATCACTCTTGTGCCTTTTTATTTCATGGCCCTAAATTTCCTTGCCCTCTTCGGCGAGTTCCTTCCTTAAACTGAGTGTAAACCAATTACTGTATTTAGCTCTGAGCACCGCAGACCATCAGGATCTTGTGGGTTAATTCCGCTGCCTTGATATATCAGGATGGGGTTTGCAATAGTGTGCAGAATGTGAATTGTACATTGTTGTAGCTTTCGTGTGCCCTGCTCAGTTCTGCCACATAAACATGTCAGTACAATGGTAGAAATATTGAATAATTAATTTGCTTCAGTATTTACCGGGGAAGTTAACAGGATGGGCATGACATCAGAAGAAGAAATAAAAGAACACATCAAGACATTTAAGTTGAAGAGGGGGGTATAATTTATAATCTAGTCATATAGAGGATAAGACACCTGGTCCAGATGGATTACATCTGCGCATATTGAAAGAAGCTAGGGCAGAGATAGCAGAGGCATGATTTACATTTATGTAAGAATCCATGGGAAATGTGAATAATTCCAGAGGACTGCTGGACCGTTAATGTTATTCCTATGTTTAAAAAAGGAGATAGAACAATTCCAGGTAACTATAGACCAGTTAGCTTAACATCGGTGGTAGGAAAGATAATGGAATCTTTACTCAACGATGTAATAGAAAAACATCTAGAAATTGAAAAGATAATAAAAAGTAGTCAGTGGGGCTTTCAAAAGTGAAGGTCATATTTGACCAACCATATTGAATTTTTGAAGAAGAGAAAAAGTAGATAAAGGTAATGTAGTCAATGTAATATACTTGGGGGCCAAAATTGGTGAAGGCCCCCGCCCGCCCAAGTGCTGCCCAAAGGAATGTCGATGGCCGCCGAGGTACCTGACGGTACTTTGGGTGGGGTTTTCATCAAAAAGATCCTTGAAAGGGCGCTGGGCAGCAAAAGAGGGACTTACGCCGTCAATCTGAGTGGCAGCAGGCGGGAGCTCCCAATCTCGGCAGCAAATGTGTTTGCCGCCCAAGTGCCGCCGAGGATGGAGTCGGGCCCACTGAGGGTCGAAAACCTGAAAAGGAAAATCATCACAAAAATAACAAAAAACCATCGGACACCGTCCGGGGACCCTATCCAGGTAAGTCGCTGTAAAGAAAAAGTGTAGAAAATGTTTACTCAACTTGTTTTTCAGTTCTTCATACTCACCATTGGGGACAGACCAGCCTCCAGCCAGTGGTCCTTCCCCGTTCTGGTGCCGACTCCCGCCCGCATCAATGTGGCATCTCGGCAGGCGGAAGCCCACTTACGCCACTTAGCGGTCCGCTGACATCAGCGGGCGGTTCCCGACGGTTCTCCCCTCCCGCCCGCTCCACACCAAATGGAAAGTGGCACTGGGCGGGACTCGAGGAGGAATGTCGCGGCAGTGGGCAGTAATGCCATCAATTTCAGGCCCTTGGGTTTTCAAAAGGCCTTCGATAACGTACCACATAATAGACTAATGACTAAGAGCGGAGCACGCAGAGTCAGGAGACAAGTAGTAGAATGGATAACAAGCTGGCTATGAAACAAAAAACAGAGAGTAGGGGTTAAAGGTCGTTACGCAGACTGGTGAAGGTGGGATGTGATGTTCCGCCCGGGTCAGTGCTGGGACCACTGTTGTTCACAATTTTCACAAATGATTTGGACTCGGGAATCAGAAGTACAATATCAAAATTTGCGGCAGACACCAAATTGGGGGGGGGGTGTAGTTAATATTGAGAAAGATTGTGACAAAATTCCAGATATTGCAGAATGGGCATGTAAATGGCAAATTCATTTCAAAATTAGATAGGTGTGAGGTGGAAAAAAGAATTACAAGGATGTTACCAGAACTGAGAGGTTCTAACAATCAGGAAAGATTGTACAGACTAGGGGGCCGAAATTCAGGGTCTCTATTAGATCCATTACCGCACGTTTGCGGTGGCCATGCGGCAGAATCCCATGGCCGCTGCTTTGCGGTCAACTGGCCACCCCGACCCAAATTCAGGTCGGGTATTTTTTGGCCTTTACCTAATTCCGCCTGGGGCACTGATGGCCACCGCAAGCGTGTCATCAAAACGCGCACTGCCGCTCTCCCTCACCTGCATAATACTGTGCCCCAAATTTAGTGGAAAAAATTGTTCCCCTGCCACACGGTGCCCCCGACAGCTCCCTCTGTCGGTGCACCTTCTCCGCACTGATTGCGGCCCGGCAGCGCGGTAGCCCCTCAAGGGGAGGGCTGACTGCCGTGGCCGCCATGTCTTCATTTTTGCTGGCTGACTTCCCAATCGACCGACAAAATAATGCCCATGGGTTCGGCCAGGCCGCCAACAGGCAGCATGACACCCCCTCTTGGGTGCCAGACCACTGGCCCGGCCGAAACCTTCCCTGGTGGCCCAGTGGCCGAAGTGAAAAAAGGCCCGATTCTCTCCCCTTTAACGGAGGGCAGAGAGTGCGGTGATGCACACATGCTGTGATGTAACCACCGCTCTGCCGCTGATTGACAGCGGCGGTGTCTCAATCCAGCCCCAACACCCACCCCTCAGCCTGACTTACCGCCGCACTTCCACCCCCCTATAACCGACTTCCGGTCCAACGGCAAAAAAATTACTAAGTCCCGAAAATCGATGGAAAGGCCGCCTCAGTGATCCCGGCGGAAAAAACTTCAAGGAAAAGGGTAGGTCCATCAGTTTTCTGGCGACCCTGAATTTCGGCCTCTAGGGCTCTTTTCTCTAGAAAGGAGAAGGCTGAGGGGTGGCTATCAAGGGTTTGATAGGGTAGACATGGAGAAGATGTTTCTAATTATAGGGAAGTTAAAACTAGGGGATATAATTTTAAGATAGTTACTTGTAAATCCAAAAGGGAATTTAGGAGAAACCTCTTCACCCAGAGAGTTATGAGAATGTGGAATTCGCTACTGAAGCGAACAGCATAGATGTATTTACAGGGAAGCTAGATAAGTATGAGGGAGGAATAGAAGGATCTGCCGACAGAGATGGATGAAGTAGAGTGGGAGGAGGCTCGTGTGAAGCAAACTGATCAACATGGATCAGATGGGCCGAATGGCCTGTTTGTGTAAATACTGTGTAAAAAGGCCTGGACACAGATATTGCTGGGGATGCGACCCTCGCTTCTTGTGGCAACAAGCTCCATAATCTCACCGTTCTGTGTGTAAAGAAATTCCTCCCAAACTCTTTATTTTATCTTACATTCATGCCCCTTTGTTCTGGACTCACTCACAAGTGGAAACTGTTTTTCTACATCCACCGTATTGAACCCCTTCGTAATCTTAAAGGCCTCTAGATGGTCTCCTTTTAGTCTTCTCGTTTCCAGAAAATAAAGAGCGCCAGCCTGTTAAATTTTTCCTGATGGCTGTATTCTCTCAATTCTGGTAACAAGCTTGTAAATCTTGTCTGTACTTTCTCCAGGGCCTATCTTGCTGAATGGCTACCCTAGTTTATTGTCAAAACAGGCATTCTCTGAGAGCGGAGAATGATGTGCATGGAAACATCAAAGGAAAGCTGACTCAGATATCTTTAAAGAGCTCATAAATAACCTTACTTTCCAACTTTAATACTGTTTGTATTGATTAGTAAGGATATATAACTTGTCTTTAAGGTCAGGCAGTTTGGGATCTATTGTATGTTGCTTTCAATAACAACAACTTTCATTTATATAGAAATCATAGAAATAAAACACCTTTACTATAAGAAAAATATCCCAAGGTACTTCACAGGAACGTCAACAAACAAAAAACTGACACCGAGCCAAAGATGTAGACTTCAGAGCAAGTGACCAAGAGCTTGGTCAAAGAGGTAGTGTATGTAGGCACCTTTAGTAATGACTCCACGAGGCAGGGTATGGTACTTAAACTGTGCAGACGTGCAGACCTGCAGTCCTTTATTAGCAGCTCCTGAGTGCCGACAACAAGCTGTGTGTTCCTTTTTATACTGGGTCTCCAGCAACAGCACCCTCTAGTGTACCGGTAAGGTATGTACAGTACAAGGGTACATTCAATGTTGCATGACAGTGTTGCAGACATCACACAGTGAGCAGGCATGCCTACGCAACAACTTTAAGAAACGTCTTAAAGGAAAAGAGGCAAAGAGGTTTGGGCAGTGAATTTCAGAGCTTAGGGCTAGATGGCATGACCACCAATGGTGAGGCTAAGGAAGCGGGGGATGGACAAGAGGTCAGAAATGGAGGAGCGGAGAGATCGCCGAGAGTTGTAGGTCAGCAAATGCAGGGGTGATAAGTGAACGGGACTTGGTGTTCCTAAATCAAACCTCCATTAAATGCATCAATGCCCTCTGCTTCAATCACTGCATGTGGCAGCAAGTTCCACATTCTCACCACTCTTTGTTGAAATAAGTTCTTTATTTGATTTGTTGGTGGCTATCTTAGATTTATGCTTCCTTCTTCGGGACACTGGGATCTATTGTATGTGGCTTTAACTGGAAAATTTTAAATAAACATAGAGGTTTCTGCCGGATGGAATACCTTTCCGAGGTTAAGATCAGGGCTCATTTTATGAATGTTAGCTGCCGACAGAGAATGGGTAGTGGGTCAGATACTGTGTGGTAGCCCTCATCTCCGACATGCCTTCACTTTGGTAGAAGGGCCTTTGAAAATGACATTTTAAGAATGTCTTAAGGAGTCTTGGACCATGTGAAACATCAATAATGATAAAGGTACAAAGGTGAAAATTCACAAGTATAAGTATATATCAAGCTGTCTGGGCGGCAAAGATATTTATTAAAGTTTTGCACAATAATTTAGATCTACGACTGGGTAAATAAATGGCCAAAAATCTGGAGACAACAAGGATGATATCAGAGCTGAGAGGGTACAACTAACAGGAAAGAATGAACAGGCTGGGCTTTTTTCTCTAGAAAGGAGGAGGCTGAGGGGCGAACTGCTGGAGGTCTTTAACAGGGGCTTTCTGTCAGATAATCACGTGCTGTGCAAAGATTACGGCAATCCGGCGATTTTGATTTTTACATAGAATTCACAGCACAGAAATAGGACATGCGACCCAGCTGGTCTATGTCATTGTTTCTCCACACGAGCCTCCTCCCACTCTACATCACTCACCCTTCCTGGGGGATTTCCGCAAAAAATCCCCCAGCCCCCAATCGCCTGGCCTGCACTGACACCACTATCGAGATAGAATGGTAAATATGCCCTTTTCTGGCCTTTTTTCAGTCAGATATTCCCACAGTTTAAGTACTAAATTTACTCAATGCTTTAAATATTAACTGTACCATGTAGCCTTGTACCACATAAACAGATTTTACAGTCCTGTGGAACAACAGATGCTCGGCCTACAGTACTTAACTAGAATTTTATAAACTGTACCAAAGAGTTCTACACATTCTCTAAATCCTCCAAGGCATTCTAACATATGGGATTTTCTAAATGAGTCAGGTTTTGCCAAATACATTTTAATATCTTATAATTGCAACACACAGCACTAAAAAAAACATAATTTCTTAGACTAAGACAGAGCTGAGATGAAAATGAGTAGCTGGAAGATGGTGCCTGTACCAATCATCTTGCTCTCAACAAGATTGCTGGCCTTTCCTAACATCCCACTTGTGTCAGCTGTGGCTCAGTGGATAGCACTCGCACCTCTGAGTCAGACGGTTGTGGGTTCAAGTCTCAATCCAGAGACTTGAGCACAAAAATCTAGGCTGATACTCCAGCTTGGTACTGAGGGAGCGTTGCACTGTCGGAGGCAGCGTCTTTCGGGTGAAATGTTAAGCTGAGGCCCCATCTGCCTTTCAGGTGGACATAAAAATCCCACGGCACTGTATACAACACTAGTTAGGTCACAGCGTACAGTTCTGGTCACCACATTACAGGAAAGAGGTGAGTGCACTAGAGAGGATGCAGAGGAGATTTACGAGGATCTTAGGATTAAAACATTTTAGTTATGAGGAAAGATTGGTTAGGCTGGGGTTGGTTTGTTTGGAACAGAGGAGGCTGAGGGGAGATTTAATTGAAGTGTATAAAATTATGAGGGGCCTAGATTGAGTGGAAACTAAAGACTTGTTTCCCTTAGCAGAGGGTTTAATCATCAGGGGGCATAGATTTAAAGTAGTTGGTAGAAGGATTAGAAGGAAGATGAGGAAAAAAAAATGTCACTGAGAGGGTGGTGGGAGTCTGGAATTCACTGCCTGAAAGGGTGGTAGAGGCAGAAACCCTCATCACATTTAAAAAGTACTTGGCTGTGTGCCGTAATCTACAGGACCACAGACTAAGAGCTGGAAGGTGGGATTAAGGTGGGTCATCATCATCATAGGTAGTCACTCTAAAAATGAGTTCTTAGGTGACTTAACAGTCCAATACGGGAATTCCAGTCTCTGTCACAGGTGGGACAGACAGTGGTTGAAGGAAAGGGTGGGTGGGACTGGTTTGCTGCATGCTCCTTCCGCTGCCTGCGCTTGGTTTCTGCATGCTCTCGGCGATGAGACTCGAGGTGCTCAGCAATGTTGATACATTAGGCTGGGTAGCTCTTTGTCGACCGACATGGACAAGATGGGCCGAATGGCCTCCTTCTGTGTTGTAATTTTCTATGACTCTATGATTTTGCAGAGAAGAGCAGGGAAGTTCTCCCTGGTGTTCTAGTCAATATTTATCCCCTCCACCAACATCGTTAAAAAAAACAAATGGTCTGGCCATTATTACATTGCTGTTTGTGGGACCTTGCTGTTCGCAAATTGGCTGCTGTCTTTCCTACACTCAACAGTGACCACATTTCAAAAAGTTCTTCATTGGCTGTAAAGCACTTTGGAACGTCCCAAGGTCAATTGACACCACTGAGCAAGACAAAGTTCCCACTGCAGATCCAAATACTTAATACCTTTTTGATATTTGTGACCTGCCTTCAGAAGTAACAGGGTAATAATAGAGGCTTTTATATATACTTCTTCTATTTTGAGTAGCGGGAGACTGATACCCTTGTGCCGATCCCCCTGGGGTATTTTTACCAAAGTGTGCTCGCGGTGTGAAGCGTCACCCTGGTCCTTTTAAAATGAATGCAGAGAAAATCGAGGGAAGCAATACGTCATCCAGGCAGGCTAATCTCTGTACAGGAACATGCTTTTGTAAAATGAGCCCTCCCACATTGGCTCACATTGCCAGAGGCCAGTTCCCTTATTGAATGGTAGGCCTACATTATGCCAGTGCAAAAGCAGGGAGCTGGCGCACATACCAGGATACCTGGCCTCCTGGATCTTAATAACAGGGGCATTAAAGGAAGTGCAATTCCTACATATAACAACAAAAACTTGTATTTATCTAGCGCTTTTAATGTAATAAAATGTTCTGAGGTGCTTCAAAACAAAATTTGACATCGAGCCACATAAGGAATTATTAGGACAGGTGACCAAAAGCTTGGTTCAAATAGATGAGTTCTAAGGGGTGTCTTAAAGGAGGAGAGTGTGGTGGAGAAGTGGATAGGTTTAGGAAGGGAATTCCAGAGCCGAGGCAGCCACGGCTGCCAATGGCGGAGCGATGAAAATCAGGGATGCGCAAGAGGCCTAAATTGGAGGAGCAAGATGCCAGAGGGCTTGGAAATTGTAGGGCTGGAGGAGGTTACAGAGCTAGGGAAGGGCAAGGCTTTGAAGGGATTTGAAAACAATGATGAGAGTTTTAAAATCAAGGCGTTGCCAGACCTGGAGTCAATGTAGGTCAATGAGCAGAGGGGTGAACGGGACTTGGTGCGAGTTAGGATATGGGCAGCAGAGTTTTAGATGAGCCCAAGATTATCGAGGGTGCAAGGTGGGAGGCTGGCCAGGACTCAAATAAATGGTATCAATTCAGTTCCAAGTGGGTAAGGACAAACCTTCCTGTTATTCAATACTATCTGGCATAAAATTGGCAACCATGCTGAGGGAGACCAAAGTAGGGTGAAGGGAGTGGGAAAATGTCACACTGATGCAGTGGGGCTCACTCTTCAGAGGTTGGGATTAAGACAAGAGTAGGATCATTGGATACGTTACATTCCTCAGTATTAACATCTCTTACCTTAATGAGCAGAAATAAAAAAGAAATACTCTGAAAAATGAAGCAACACTACAATGAATCATTCCTCAACAGGACAGTGTAAGCTAAGCGCGGGCGGGTGGCAGTTGGGACTGTGGGTAAGGCAGCGGGTAAGAGATGGGTGGAAGGAGTGGGTTAATAAACTCCGGAGGGGGGGTGACTCGGGCTTCACACAACCCGAGTGCAGCCCGAGGCCCCGAGACAAAAAACTCAACATTATCTGCTTTAGAAACACCCGATGTGGGCCTCAGGCCCCGAACAAGAACCTACGGGTCCCGCGTTTGCCCCGAGCGGGGCAGCAGCTCTGGGATTTCTCCCGGTGACACAGCCCGGGTTAAAGGCCACCATCTTGAAAGGCTCAGTCTGGAGCAGCCCCCTTGGGCACGAACCAGGAGGAGAGAAGGTTGTGAATTTTTATCCTGGACCCACAGTGATGGCTTTTATAAACTCCTTTTACAGGCTGTGAGCAGGCTGTGAGAAAGGCAGGATTTACAAACGGGATACTCAAATCAAACATCACATCAAGATCTGACAGAGTCACTCGGTTCATTATTAGGACCTGAATATCATCGGCCTTTGAATGTGGAAGGAGAAATATTCGTCTTTTCTGTCTGTGGGAAAAGATTTCAAACATCAGTGTGACTGGAACAGCACCGAGGCACACACACCCGTGGAAAAATATGGCTGAGGGGTGACCTAATAGAGGTCTTTAAAAGTATGAAAGGTTTCGATAGAGTGGATACAGAGAGAATGTTTACACTTGTGGGGAAGAGCATAACTAGGGAGGGACCATTAATATAAGATATTCACCAAGAAATCCAATAGAGAATTCAGAAGAAAATTCTTTATGCAAAGAGTGGTGAGAATGTGGAACTCGCTACCACAGGGAGTGGTTAAAGCGAATAATATAGATGCATTAAAGGGGAGGCTAGAGAAGAATATTGGGGAGAAGGGAATAGAGGGTTATGCTGATAGATTTAAATGAGGAAACATGGGGGAGGCTCGAGTGGAGCATAAACACCGGAATGGACTGTCTGGGCCGAATGGCCTGTTTCTGTGCCGTTTATCCTATGTAACGTAATCGTATGTAATGTAATGAAATTATATGGCAGTTTCTGTATAACAATCCCTAATTATAGTTCTGTTTCTGTTCCAACTATAATGGCAGTTTAATATCGCTTGATTTATACAGTAGATGACAATGAATGAGTGTCTCTTGCATGAAGGCAAAATCTGTCAAAGAAATCACAAAGAGATCTGAAAGGGTGGTTGAAGTGCAAGAGATTTCATTTGTCAGGCTTTTGGAACTCAGCCCGTGAGCTGGATTATTCTGGGAAGCATTACGATTAAACATTGAGGGACTTTGCGTCTCACTGAAAGGAGACAAGCATCCAGACGGGGTCGCTCCATTTCAGGCTTTTAGCTTTGAAACTCAAACGTCATCCGGAATTTTAATTTGGAACTGGTTTGGGAGGGTGGGGGGAGCTGGAAAGCGGCTGGGAAACCCAGGAGAACGGGCTTTTCCTCAGGGCCTGATTAGCATTTCAAACCACGGATTTCCGCCCTCATCCAGCCAGATGGAGACGCTGGCCAGCTGACGGGTGTGTAGGCCTGCGGCATTAGGCTGCAGAGAAGAGGGAGGTAAGGCTGGTGGGGGGTCGAATGCCTCGGGGAGGGGGGGGGGGGATGCTGTCTAATCACGGGGGGCGGTGGGGGGGTTGGCAAGGCAACCTCCTGCGTCCAGCAGTTCCCGCCTCTCTTTAGCTGGCAGGTTTCCCAAAGCCTGGGAAACCCAACCAGCCAGAGTTAAATTTGAAGTGGGGGATCACCAGGAGGCATGGAGCCTCATTATAATATTTAAGTGTGGACCTGCCTCCTGGAATCGGATTGGCTGCCCATCCCCGATAAAACCTGAAGTGGGTGGGTTGGCCTCGCGATTCAGTTTTTTTTTAACACTTTAACCTCTCAGTCGAAACTAACTCACCTGTTTTGGGGGTTAAAATTCCCTCCATTGTCTTTTTTTAGTAAAATGGCTGCATTTCCTCATCATATCCGCATATCATCATATCCGCTGCATAACTAAAACCGCCTATTTCAAACTCTGTAACATCGCCCGTCTCCGCCCCTGCCTCAGTTCATCTGCTGCTGAAACCCTCATCCATGACTTTGTTATCTCTAGACTTGACTACTCCAACGCACTCCTGGCTGGCCTCCCACATTATACCCTACAACGCCTCGATTTCAAAATTCTTATCCTTGTTTTCAACTCCCTCCATGGCCTCCCTATCTCTGTAATCTCCTTCAGCCTCAAGCCATTCTCCACCCCCCCACCCTCCCACCAGCCTGAGATGTCTGCGCTCCTCAAATTCTAACCTTTTGAGCATCCCTGATTATAATCGCTCAACCATCGGTGGACGTGCCTTCAGCTGCCTAGGCCCCAAGCTCTGGAACTCCCTCCCTAAACCTCTCCATCTCCTTACCTCTCTTTCCTTCTTTAAGACACTCCTTAAAACCTACCTCTTTGACCAAACCTTTGGTCATCTGCCGTAATTTCTTCTCAAGTGGCTCAGTGTCAAATTTATTTATTTTGTCTTAAAACACTCATGTGAAGCGTCTTGGGATGTTTTGCTATGTTAAAGGTGCTATATAAATACAAGTTGTTGTTGTTGTAAATGGAAGTGAAGTAAAATAAAGCCATTGATTGATTTTCAGAAACCTTTCCAAAATTAGGAATATAAGGATTATTATCCTGAATGGTACATCAGCTTTGTAAAAACCACTGTTGATAATGATAATGCACTTTCAGGTGCTCAGCCCAGCTGAAAATGTTCCGATATTATTTATGTGCTCCATCTTTTCTTTTACGAACATTCATCCTTTGATGGGCTCTATTTATCCACATGGAACAAAGCAGACCATTTTAAGGGCTGCCTTCGATAGATTGAGCCTTTTTATGTCTTTATTTTTGACACAGTGGATATAACCCCCACGTTAAACATTCACACCCTCCACCTCCGGCACACCGTAGTTGCAGTGTGTACTATCTACAAGATGCACTGCAGCAACTCACCAAGGATTCTTCGCCAGCACCTCCCAAACCCACGACCTATACCACCTAGAAGGACAAGGGCAGCAGGTGCGTGGAAACACCACCATCTCTAAGTTCCCTTCCAAGTCACTCACCATCCTGACTTAGAAATATGTCGCCGTTCCTTCATCGTCGCTGGGTCAAAATCCTGGAACATGTTCCCACCACTGGTGGCGCTGTAGCACCGAAGCCTCTTGGCCTGTACCGCAGAGAAACTTGTATGCTTCAACCCAACCTACAGCCGCAATTTCGCCAACTATGGCGGGTCTGTGACGGCCGGGGTCAGTGGTGGGTTGTGACCCTGCTCCTGGCTCCAACCCTCATTGTGAAAAGAATCCTTCCTGGATGCACCATTGTTCATTGTTCATAGGTTAATATGTAACCTTTGGGCTGCTGATCGAGGGCCGTGCAGCTCTTTGTCGGCTGGCACGGACACGATGGGCCGAAATGGCCTCCTTCTGCGCTGTAAATTTCTATGTTTCTCTGTTAATCCCGGCCTGTGAGGTTCCCGGCCAATTAAAAGGAAGCGGGTCTGATGACATCATTTGATGATGAATCATGAAAGGGATCATGGCCACATTGATTTTGACAGTTGTTCTGTCAGTGTTCTACAGCATACAGGTGCTGCAGGCACTGACAAGCACTGCACAAAGATGCACGGCTGCACCCAGGTTCTCCCATCCCTTCTCCAACTGTTTATGGAGTCACAGCACGCAAGGAGGTTCTCCTCCCTTTCAATAGACAGAAGAGACCTCCCCAGTACACCAATGCAGCCTGGTTGCACATTGCACAGGAGGGCACAAGCAGGGATGTTGTCAGGAGCACCAGGCTGCACTGGCACAAACTTTGCAATGATCTCAGTAGATCAAGAAACGTTACTGCAAAGCCACACTCACCCTCATCCTGCTCTGCTACTCATCACATCCCCATCACTCTGCCTTCCCTACCCTACTCGTGGACATCCTTACTCACACCTACTTACCATCCCTCTCTTTCTCTATCTACATTATCAGTTCCCCATCTCACTAGCCACACCTCATGCTCACCCTCATTCTAGTGCAATCGTACCAACTAACAACTCACAAGGATTGGCACTTGGGTCTTTTAGCCAATGTTCATGTAGAGTTTCTGCTAATGTGTTGTCAAACATAGAAATTTTTATTTTGAACACTTTGCATTCTTGGACAGATTTGTGTGCACCTTTGGAAGTGGCTTAGTGAGTTGTAGTGAATGGTGAGACATAACGGTACCCCCCGCAATGATGATGAGTGTGAAAGGAATGGCTTGGGCATCATAGGGATGATTTATGGTGTTGGTGTGGGGTGGTGCCAACCTGATGCATCATGAGGCAGCCAGGGTGTAGAGCGTCAAATGAAATAAATCTGGCCCTGGCATCCAAGGCAGCAATGTGGTTGGGTGCTGATGCCCTGTATCCTGTGCAGCTTCAGATGATTGTGTAGAGGTTTGGTGTTGTTGTTAGTGATGCTGGCATGTTTACTGATGTTGGTGTTCGGGCTAATCGCGGTGGGATTCTGAGGACCAAGGTGAGATTTTCTCAATGGCACTGATGCTGCTGGAACAGATGGCAGCTGAAGTTGAGATGACAGAAGCGATCTGCCGATGGTGAGAGAGGTTGCTCCAAGGAGGTGACTGAATAGAGAGTTCATTGCAAATACTTCCAACCTGCATACAGCTCAAAAGTGTCTTCCAAATCCTGAAGGCTTCAACTTCTGACATTGGAAAGTGAACAGCTGTGAAATGGTAGCTTTGAAACCAGTTCTGCAGCTGTCAACTAATCAAAGCAAAGGAAAGTCATTGAGAGCCCAATGCACTTGCCTGATGAGTTCCCCGAGGGACGTAAACCTCATAACAAACTTGGAAAAATGTTAAGTGCCTGGTAAAATCCATTTTAAATACCTTTAAAGTACCTCTTCATGATGTTAATTGGCTGGCCCACCGCCTGCTGTCGGGTCTGTGAACCGCAGACAGACCCGGCGCTTTGGAAACTGACACGAAAGCGGGTTTAGAGTGGAATCCCATCGCTCTGTCAATCAGGGCCATTTTGGCAGCGGGCCCGCCTCCAAAGCTGCAATCGCAGGGCTGGGAAGATTCCGACCTACTTCTCTGCTTCTCAGGTTGCCCTGAGTTCTGCAATAATAGATCAACTAACTAGAAATTATCTACGTATTATATTAAAATGACAGAATACATGACTTTAAAATGGGGATTGAATTGTGGCTGGTCCAATTATTCCCCACCCTTTAACAATGAAGACCATCAAGCGATTCACCACCCATGAAGTATTTTTGAAGTTTAGGCACTTATGAACTGTGGGAAAGGTGGCAGCAAAGTTACACACAGCAAGGTCCCACAAACAGCAATGAGATAAATGACCGAGGCGTACGAAAGCATGGGCCTTACACTAAACATCTGTAAGACAAAGTTCCTCCACCAACCTAACCCCACCACACAGCACTGCCCCCCGGTCATCAAAATCCACGACGCTGACCTGGACAAAGTGGACCATTTTCCATCCCTCGGGAACCTGCTATTAGCAAGGGCAGACATCGATGACGAGGTCTATCATCGCCTCCAGTGTGCCAGCGCAGCCTTCGGTTGCCTAACGAAGAGAGTTTGAAGATCAGGACCTCAAATCTGGCACCAAGCTTATGGTCTACAGGGCAGTAGTGATACCCGCCCTCCTATATGGCTCAGAGATGTGGACCATATACAGTCGACACCTCAAATCTCTGGAGAAGTACCATCAGCACTGCCTCCGCAAATCCTACAAATCCACTGGGAGGATAGACGCACCAACATCAGTGTTCTCGCTCAGGCCAACATCCCCAGCATCGAAGCACTGACCACACTCGACCAGCTCTGTTGGGTGGGCCACATTGTTCACATGCCTGACACAAGACTCCCAAAGCAAGCGCTCTATTTGGAACTACTATATGGCAAGCGAGCCCCAGGTGGGCAGAGGAAACATTTCAAGGACACCCTCAAAGCCTCCTTGATAAAGTGCAACATCCCCACTGGCACCTGGGAATCCCTGGCACAAGACCGCCCTGAGTGGAGGAAGAGCATCCGGGAGGGCGCTGTGTATCTCGAGTCTCGTCGCCGAGAGCATGCAGAAACCAAGCACAGACAGTGGAAGGAGCGTGCGGCAAACCAGACTCCCCACCCACCCCTTCCTTCAACCACTGTCTGTCCCACCTGTGACAGAGACTGTAATTCCCATATTGCACTGTTCAGTCACCTGAGAACTCACTTTTAGAGTGGAAGCAAGTCTTCCTCGATTTCGAGGGTCTGCCTATGATGATGATGACCAGATAACCTGTTTTAGTGATGGGTTGGTTCAGGGATAAATGTTGGCCAGGACATTTGGAATACTCTCCTGCTCATCTTTGAAAAGTGCTGTGGTATCTTTTACGGCCACTGGCGGGGTAGACGAGGCCTCGGTTTAACCTCTCATCCATAATAGTACTTGTTGCATCTTGAAAACATATCTATTTGTAGTGAAAAAATTAGATTCATGTCAAACCCGCTGCATTGTTGCTGTTGTATTGTCTTCTCTACTTGTATACCTTAACTGGATCCAAAGTGAAAAAACATAAATGAACCCTAGGACAATGGATTCCACTTTTCAGTTCTTCTATTGCAATGTTCTGTCCAATGTTACCTTTTTGCTGTTGCATCAATTCTTATGAACATACGAACAGATGAAAATGATGAGCAGGAAAAGGCCAGCTGGTCCATCAAACCTACCCCACACCACGATGACTCGATAATCATGGCTAAACGCTCCTCTCCCACCATCCCCCCCCTCCCCTGCCTCAGTCAGGAACTGTTCCAGCTTCCTCTTGAAGGGTTACAGAGAGCCCGCACCCACCACACCAGCCGGCAACACATTCCCGAGGCCCACTGCTCTCTGGGAAAAGAATATCTGCACAAAATTCAGTCTATTTCTATATTTACAGAGTTTAAACTCATGTCCCGTGGTCCTCCCCAATCTATCAAACTGAACACTGTCCAGCCCTTTCATTATTTTATATATATCTGCAAGTGATCAGGAAGGCCAATGGAATCTTAGCCTTTATTGCAAAGGGGATGGAGTATAAAAGCAGGGAAGTCTTGCTACAGTTATACAGGGTATTGGAATACTGTGTACAGATTTGGTTTCTATTTTTAACAAAGGATATACTTGCTTTGGAGACAGTTCAGGGAAGGTTCACTAGGTTGATTCCAAAGATGAGAGGGTTGACTTATGAGGAAAGGTTGAGTAGATTGGGCCTCTACTCATTGAAATTCAGAAGAATGAGAGGTGATCTTATCGAAACGTATAAGATTATGAGGGGGCTTGACAAGGTGGATGCAGAGAGGATGTTTCCACTGATAGGGGAGACTAGAACTAGGGGACATAATCTTAGAATAAAGGGCTGCCCATCTAAAACTGAGATGAGGAGGAATCTCTTCTCTCAGAGTGTTGTAAATCTGTGGAATTTGCTGCCTCAGAGAGCTGTGGAAGCTGGGACATTGAATAAGTTTAAGACAGAGATAGACAGTTTCTTAACCGATAAGGGAATAAGAGGTTATGGGGAGCAGACAGGGAAATGGAACTGAGTTCATGATCGGATCAGCCATGATCTTATGAAATGGCGGAGAAGGCTCGAGGGGCCGCATGGCCTACTCCTGTTCCTATTTCTTATGTTCTTATGTATCTATCAGATCGCCTTGAAGTCTACGCTGCTCGAAAGTAAATAGACTCATTAGATCCCTATTTCCAAATTGAGTGTCACTGTCAATTGCTGTCACCACCACATCTGACACTGACTGTTCAAGCATTCACACTTTATCGTGACAGTTCAATATGATACAAATATTCCCAACTCCACCCAGATTCATGGTGTCATCACAATCTCCACAAAGCTGTAGCTACACAAAGAAAAAGTGACTGAATTATTATATTGGGATTAATTCCAAGCCAATAATTTTTAACTTTTTACAAAATACTTCCATTTCTTTGTTACTTCCTTCTGTTAGATCTTCACTAGAGAAGAAGATGCTGACAATGTAACAACAAGGGAGGAGGCAGTAGTGATATTGGATAGAATAAAAATAGATAGAGAAGGTATTGATACACCAGGTCACCGGTTTCTATACAGCTCACTGCAGTATTTTATATAATTCTGTGCAGAGCAAACAAACATTTCCAACAAACTGAGAGTCCTTCACATAATCCATGACAGGTAGCACAGCAAAATTGAAATGAAGAGATTGAAAGGCAGAAGATGAGCTGTTCTTTTATATTCCAGGGTCTGTTTTGATGTATTATCCTGGGCAATGTCCCCCCCGGCCAAGGATAATTTGTTTGCAATACTTCAGGAAGTCTTAGATTTTCACTAACTGAACCATTTTAAAAACTATAAACTCTTTCAATAAGAAAATATGTTTGGCTTCTTGAAATACAGAGGATATTCAAAAAAAAGCAATGCAGCTGAGGGGATTTAAATATTTCCTGATGATGTTTTATAGCTCACATTATTACACAGAAACAGGCCATTTGGCTGAACAAGTCGATGCCAATATTTATGCTCCACATGAGCCTCCACCCACCCTACTTCATCTCACCCCATCAGCATATCCTTCAGTTCCTATCTCCCTCATGTGTTTATCTAGCTTCCCCTTAAATGCATCTATTCTATTCGCCTCAACCACTCCACGTGGTAACGAGTTCCACATTCTCAGCACCGTTAAGTACACGAGTGACTTTGACTTACCGCACTGTGATTGAAGTCAGCTGGCCAGCAATAATTCTTTGATTGGCAGATGCCACCAGTGCCTTTTGGGACCAACCACATCCAAGTTTTACTGTAGGTTTTCCATCAAGGAGAAACAGATGCAGGAATTGGCTTCCAAAATTTTCTTCTGTGCCTAGAAATGCAATCGGTTCGTTATTAATGTTTTAAAAAAAAGTAAATCTTTGTTATGCAGATACTGAAATGAAGCGATAACGCCCATGTTTTAAAATGAAGCGATAACGCCCATGTTTTAAAGTGCAAATACCCTGCTTGTGAAGGGTCACACTTTGACAACGCAGCACTACTGTTAGCGTTAGTGTTTTCTCAGAAGAATCACTCAACACTCAGAGTCGGTTCCAATGCTGATGCGGCCTTTATTACGCTTAGCGGGGAGGAAATCACAAGACTGAGTCCAGGCTTCTCTCCCCAGAACAAAGGGTTACATTCACTTTTATATGTTTCACAACAGTTACAAACAGTTTACTACAGTTACACAGCCCATCACGGCTGGACACAAGCCAATCACAACGATTATAGATTGCCTATAGGTTCTTTTAACCCAATAGAATTCCCCTTATGTCTCAGGAAGCATGTGTTCGTCTCTTGTCAGCTTGGGCTGATTGATATAGGTTCTCTCACTAGTTCTTTCTTCTTGGAGAAATAATTGGTTTATAACCTTGTTTACAGGAGATGGGTTCTCTTATCTCTTTCTTCCTGGGGAATTAATTGGTTTATGGCCTTGAATACGGGAGATGGGTTCTCTCCTCATTATTCTTATCCTGCATCCAAGGCATTCCTATAGTGGGCCTCACAGGGTTATTGCTCCGTCATTGAACATTCAACAGTTCACAGCTTGACTACCTGATTTCCCATCATGCCTGGGCAGCCATTTTATGTGTGGCCACTTTAAACTTATATGCGTTTAGATATATCTAGCAGGTGCCTAATGCCTAGTATTCTGGTATATTCTAAAGGTGCCTACCACCTACAACAACTACTCATTCAACTCCAAAAGTATCTCATTGCAAAGCACACCGAGATGTTTCAATGAGATAAGGCGTGGCAGAAATCGAAGTATTACTATTACACTGGATAATACAGGATATTCTGCACTTGGAGTACAAATTCCCCAAATCTACTCTGGTATGTAGAACCGACTCCAACCCTTTTTAGTCAATTAAAGCACATGGCCACCCGATTTTACAGCAGCTATGTAACTGTAGCAGCGACACCAATACATAGCATCTCCCAGATAAATAATCACTACATTATGCCAATACCCTTAGCACACTGGCCATTCACCTGCAGGGCCTAGTTGTCAATTGAGCCCACCTGACCTTCTCTATATGGTTGCACAAGTCTGACATGAAATGAAATGAGGGACACTCCATCTATTTCTCGGCACAAACCCAGAACACAAAAGCTCCTCGAATTTGACACCAATTAGCACTAACTCAGCAACCTCAGTCACGGGCCACAGAATGGCTTGCGTGGGATGTTTAAAAATGTGGCACTGGTATAACAGAGTCTGAGCTTTGGGCTGAGGCCCATTAGTGGAACAGTGTAAAGGGGGCTGCAGCCCATCTCTTACTGTGCCATACCTGACCCAGGAGGGCTCGCTGTTGACACTGAGTACTTGAAATGGAAAAGTGTTTCATTGCCCAGCATTAAAGCCCCTCAGTATTTAAAAAAAAAAATGCTGAAAACAAAATCATTAGTGTGCAGTATTTATCAACACACCAAGATTACACCAACAACAACTGGTATTTATATAGCGCCTTTAACATAGTAAAATGTCAAAGGCGCTTCGCGTGAGTGTTATAAGTAAAAAAAAAAATAATTTGACACCAAGCCACATTAGAAGAAATTACAGTAGGTGCTTGGTTAAAGACGTGGGTTTTAAGGAGCGTCTTAAAGGAGGAAAGAGAGGTAGAGAGAGGCGGAGAGGTTTATGGAGGGAGTTCCAGAGCTTGGGGTCCAAGCAGCTGAAGGCACGGCCACCGATGGTTGAGCAGTTATAATCAGGGATGCTCAAAAGGTCAGAATTTGAGGAGCGCAGACATTTCGGGGAGATTATGAGGCTGAAGGAGATTACAGACCTAGGGAGGGGCAAGGCCATGGAGAGATTTGAAAACAAGGATAAGACTTTTGAAATGGAAGCTTGCTTAACCGGGAGCCAATGTAGGTCAGCGAGCACAGGAGTGATGGGTGAACGGGACTTACTTAGTGCGAGTTTGGACATGGGCTGCCAAATTTTGGATGACCTCAAGTTTACGTAGGGTAAAATGCAGGAGGCCAGCCAGGAGTAGTCAAGTCGAGAGATAACAAAGGCATGAATAAGGGTTTCAACAGCAGATGAACTGAGGCAAGGGGCGGAGACGGCCAATGTTACTGAGGTGGAAATAAGCGGTTTTAGATACGCTACGGATACATGGCCGGAAGCTCATTTCAGGGTCAAAGATGACGTCTAGATTGCGAACAGTCTGGTTCAGCCTCAGACAGATGCTAGGGAGAGGGATGGAGTCGGTGGCTGTGGAACGCAGTTTGTGGCGGGGACCGATGACAAGTACAGTGAATGATGCATGCATGAGCTGTGACAAAGCAGATAAATTCACTAAGTCCCAGTGAGTTAACACAGGAACTGGAGTGGGCCATTCAGCCCCTCGAGCTGATGCTGCCATTCAATTAGATCACGGCTGATCTGTATCTTAACATCATTTACACACCTTGGTTCCGTAACCCTTAATACTCTTGCCGAAAAAAAATCCATCAATATCAGTTCTGAGATTTTCATTTGACCCCCAGCCTCGTCAGCTTTTTGGAGGAAAGAGTTCCAGATTTTCACTACCCTTTGTGTGAAGAAGTGCTTCCTGACATCACCACTGAACGGCCTAGCTCTAATTTTAAAGTTATGCCCCCTTGTTCCAGGCTCCCCCCACCAGAGGAAATAGTTTCTCTCTATCTACCCTATCAACTGCTTTAATTATTGGCGAGTACAGTAACATATCAATGTTCTTTAGGGAAGGAAATCTGCCGTACTTCCTGGCCTGGTCCATATGTGAGTCTCGACCCACAGCAATGTGGTTGAGTTTTAACTGTCCTCTGAAATAGTCGAGCAAGCCACTTAGTTGTATCAAAACCACTCCAAAAAAGTCACCCCACAGACTGCAGCGGTTCAAAGCGCCGGCTCACCCACGACTTCTCAAGGGCAATTATAGATGGGCAATAAATACTGGCCTTGCCAGCCATGCCCCCATCGCATGTATGAATGAAGGCCCAACTGGTCTATGCTGGCATTTATGTTCCAAATGTTCACATCTTCTATAGCAACCTGTCCTCAATATTTAACCCTTATAATGTTGTTATTTCATAACAAATCACTTGCCAATACATCTGATGAAAGGTCATCGACCTGAAATGTTGGCTGGAATTTTCCCTTAAAGAAAACAGGTGGGTTTGGAGCATGGGGGCAGTTAAAATGATAAAAATGGGATTCCTGACCTGATCTTGTCTTCATTTCCAGTTTTGCCGGAGTTGCGGGTGGGCGTGGGGATGGGCTTCGGGCAACTAACTGGCTCCCAGAAGGTGTTACCTCAATTTAAATCTTGTAATGAAGTTGTCGGCCTCTATTTCCCCATCCATTTGGAATTTAATTGTCTGGGGACGGGTTTCACTCAATTCGTGAAACCTGGCAGTGAAACAGAGGCGGGGACTGCTGGATCTAGGAGGTAAGTGGCTTTATACCGACCTCCTGGATCCAGGGTCCCGACCATACCCAGCCCCCAACGCTCGGAGAACCCACCACAAGACCTGCGATCGCCATCCCAGACATTCCCCCGCCACCCCCTCAACTATGATGATGAGGCCAGCCACGATCTCCCGGTGACCAGCCCTGATCCTCCAGCACCCTCTGCTCATCCTACCCCAATCCCTGGCCTCCCCCCACTTCCCCCCCTCACGATCCCCGATCCCCGCTTGCCTGCCGATCCCCAATTCCGTGATCCCCGACCTCCACTATCTCCGACCAACCCCTGCCGATCCTTCACTCCGCCCCACCCCGCTCCCGATTCCTGAACCCTCCCCCATACTGACTGCTGACACTCCTGCCATTTGCCGACCCCCCCCCACTCTCCCACGAACCGACCCCTCGCAACTGAGGCCTACCCGCCCGCAGCCAGCCGGCCTCTCAAGCTGGCTGGCTGCAGGCGGGAAACCGAGGCCTCACCTTCAAATTCGGCCCTGCCGGTAAAGTTAGCGGGGCCTGCGGGGTTTCCCACCCGGCTCGGAGGCCCCGACCCCGACCCCGACCCGCCTTCCCGAAGAACATTCCAGCCGTTAACTCTGCTTCTCTTTCCACAGATGCTGCTGAGTGTTTACCAGCATTTTCCATTTTTATTTCAGCACAACACAACGGAACTGACTTAATTTCAAAATCAGTGGCTATCTGAATGGAAGGGGGCATATATTACTTTGATAAAAAAATGAAAAATGCAAGCAGTTTAAGGGCAGAAACAGACCATTCGGCCCAACAGGTCTGTGCCAGTATTAATGCTCCACACGAGCCTCCTCCCACCCCACTTCATCGCACTCAGTATATCATGGATGTAAGAGATTACTCTTGAACACTGAATAGAATGTTTAGGTAAATACATGCACCATCTAATTTGTTGGTTTGAATTCCCATTCTCTAGTTACAATTAGCAATGCTAACTTTATTAACTGAGACCAAAGCAACCTATCGATGGAGGTGGAAAGTATTTGCAACTTTCGGGGCTGAGGTGGTGATGGGGGTGCGGGGAGAGGGTTGGATGTGGGTGGTAGGGAAGAGGCTCTGAAGGAAGGAAGTGATGAATTCATTTGGCGGTTAACCTGTGACATGGTATAATGAAGCTCACAGCGTGAATGCTTCTATCCTCCAACATCCAGCACTTGATTGATAGGAAAATTAAACGTCAACTGGGATTGTTTGCAAGGTAATAACATGATGAAAGGCCTGTCAGAGTTAAGTGTGATTGTCTACTTTTCCCCTTGCAGACAGAAAGATAATTGCTGCATGTCAGTGCACTCCACTATTTGCTTTGATGCCTGGGTTCCTTCCAGTGGCAAAGGATTGCCTTCATTAGAGCCATAAGTTCGCTTGCTTACTGGAGTGTGACCTCAATGGAGAAAATGCTCCAAGCATTGCAACCACTGATATCCAGGGTATATTTATTTAACTGATGCCAATCAAACTTCTGACGTGCCAACCCAAACCGCCTCTGAACTTCAGGCATCAAGGACGCCAACAACAGCCAATAACTCCCCCAGAAAATGTCAAAGCTATAATCAGCACCGTACACTTGCGTCAGACGAAGGTGTGCACAAATTGCAATATTTCTCAATATTTCTTTCCGTTTCTTCACTTTATTTTGTTTCCACTTGTCCAGAAAAGTTTTCAAGTAACCAGAGCCAAACATAACTGGAAGGGAGCTCAGGTTGGAAAATGGAGGCTAGAGTGCTGGCACATGCTGCCTGTGCGTACAGTTCCCTCTGGAGGTGCAAGATCATGGAATTATCTTTAACATGTGGGGAATAATTACGGGATCTCATTATATTTTGAATGATATAGACAGGTTTAATATTTCTTTCGACTTAATTTTGTCTGAAAAATCGAACAGGCTGCGGCTTGTTTGCTCCAGAAAAGAAAAGACTGAGGGGGTGACATGATTGGGGCCTTCATCTTATGAAAGGGTTTTATAGGGTCGATGTAGATACAATAATCACCAATAAATCCAATAGGGAATTCAGCAGAAACTTCTTCATCTAGAGAGTAGTTAGAATGTGGAACTCACTACCACATGGAGTGAATAAGGTGTATAGCATAGATGCAATTAAGGGGAAGTTAGATAAGTACATGAGGGAGAAAAGAATAGGATATGTTGATAGGGTTAGATGAAGAGAGATGGCATAGATTTGATGGGCCGAATGACCTGTTTCTGTGGTGTACATTCTACAAAACTCTATATATAACATTTAGGCAATAATTGTGGGATCCTGTTATATTTTGAATCATATGGACAGAAATGTTTCCATTTAATTTTGTCTGAGTTAGCAATGTCTCAAATACTCCTACATTACAACAGTGACTGCTCTCCAAAAGTACCTCATTGGCTGTAAAGCGCTTTCAGACATCCAGCGGTTGTGAAAGGCGTTTATAGAAATCCAAGTCTTTTTGTTCTTTTTTCCTCAATGAAATACTGCAAGTTTGATACAACATCAACCTTTGCATGCTCTCCTGTAGCATAGAGACCACTCAACTTTGAGATTTTGTCTGTCTATATCTTGTGACGTAGTTTCCTCATGACCTCTCCAGTTTTGATGAAGGGTTACACCATGTCCGGCAAGGGTATTAAGGGTTACGGAACCAAGGCGGGTAGATAGAGTTAAGATGCAGATCAGCCATGATCTAATTGAATGACGGAGCAGGCTCAAGTGTCTACTCCTGTTCCAATAAAAGTCGCCTTATAAATGCAGGTTTTCTTTCTTTCTGTGTGTGGAAGAGCAGCTTTGATTGATGTTACCTCCAATTTTGCCACCTTTCTTTCATAGGGTTTAACTTTTGTGTTCTCTCTCCAGATGCTGACTAACCCGCAGCAGTTTCTGGGTTTGTTTTCTAATTGCAAAACCGACAGCTTCTCCTCTATGACATCTCCTAACAGTGTGACCAGGGCTTGACACTTTCAATGTGAAGAATCTCGGTTGAAGACACTAATCCCACTAATCTGTAGCACAGCAGATCAGTTCCGCTATGCCGTGATGCCGTGGCAAATTGTTACAAATGGTTAGTTCTCACAATGTAGGCACCGTAATCTTAAATCCTGAACATCCGCAACCTTCAGAAAATAAGCCGTCCTCTTTCAATTCTGTCAACACATGCCACTTGAAACAATTAGCACATTTAAACAATGTCTGACAAATGCGAATGTTAGCTTGCACTGTACACCCACCATCTGTATTTACTGCCACCCCCAATTCACCGACACCTGGGCAAGTCATTAATCTTGGTTTCCCTCGAGGTGAGAGACAAGAGAATTTAGCACAAAGCCACATCGGTCTGCCACTGGCACGTGATGTACACACATCCGAATCAGCACCTCGATACCGAAGACATGCTTTGTTGCTGGGATGTGCAGACCTCATCATTGGATGGAAGACTGAGAGATGTGAGTCAGATTTGAAACAAATATCAAAGGCACCAGATAAAGAGCAAGTTCTCTGTATTGAAAGAGAAGTGCAGGACAACAGTCCATGCTTTAAAAATTGGCTGCGATGAAAACAAGACTGAAAGAGGAACTTGTTCTCATGCAGTGATGCCGATTCAATGAATAAACTATCATCTAATTCAGTTGATTGAGTGTCTGCTTGAAATATACATGAAGTTGGATTGGGGACTCAGATACCTTTAGTGCCAGTTGGTGATTGCCCAAATTTAGCTCAAATTGCAGGTGGGGGCTTGAAATTTGCATCAATAATTTTACCAAAAATGTCAGTGGTTTGAGTGAAAGTTATTTAATGGCCAACTTTTATCATCGGGAGCAAATTAAATTAATCTTCCAAATTCTCCTCCCCAAGTATCTTTCTGCAAATTTTCCTTACCATCGTGGGAGGAGATGTCTGAATGGGTTGCTTCCTGTGTTCCAGCACCAGTGACTAAAGTGCATCTTTTAAAATTCTAACCTGGTAAGTGCAGTACATTGTGGAGAGGGGGGCCTTTGGGCATTCTAGTGATTGGCGTTCGATCGATTGTCATTTGATAGAGAAGCAAACCTACAGCCAAGTTGATTGTATACATTTGTTCATCTCATTTAGTGAGTGAGCAAGATGATGTGCATCCATGTCAATGAGGAAGACCTTTTAAACCATTTGTGTCCATCTGCTTTCCGTGGTATTCCGCAGAAGGGAATATGAGGGCTTTTGGAAGTATCCACCTGTCCAATTCCTAATAAGCTAGCGGGCAGGTTCAGTGACCTGCATCAGCCCATCTGCTGCTGAAACCCTCATTCATGCTTTTGTTACCTCCAGACCTGACTATTCCAATGCTCTCCTGGCCAGCCTCCCATTTTTCATCCCCTGTAAACATCGCTTCATCCAAAATTCTGCTGCCTATATTCAGACTTGCACCAAGTCCCATTCACCCCTATGCTCGGTGACCTACATACCACAGGCCCAGCAACACCTCGATTCTAAAATTCTCATTCTTGTGTTGAAAACCCTCAATGGCCTTGTCCCTCCCTATCTCTGAAACCATCTCCAGCTTTACGACCCTCCAAGAACTCTGTGCTCCTCCAATTCTGCCCTCTTATGCAGGCCCGATTTCCTTCATTCATTGGCAACCATGCCTTCAGATGTCCAGGCCCTAAGCTCAAGAATTCCCTCCCTAAACCTCTCAGCCAATCTCTCCTCCTTTCAGATATTCCTTAAAGCCTACCTCTTTGACCAAGCTTTTGGTCACCTGTCCTAATATCTCTTTATGTGGCTCGCTGTCATATTTTGTTTGATAATGCTCCTGGAAAGAATCTTGGGATCTTTTACTACATTAAAGGTGCTCTATGATTCTATGATGACTTCCTCAGTAATGGGAGTCATAGGTTAAACACAAACATACTATAGAAAGGGAAGAGCAGAGATCTGGAAAGAAGCATGCCATCTTAAATGTATAAATGCATAGCTTTATACAGAATAAGAGAATTAATGGAACTAGCAAATGACATTCAATTCAAGTGTATTCCCTCTTCTGCACTCTGTCCAATCCATTTAGTTTCCAGAGGGAAGAACACCATTGACAGATAAACTTTCAAAAAAAGTAAAGCTTTGCAAAAGTTCTTCCTGAATCCCCCAAAACACCCCCTCCACTCCCGCAGCGTAATCACAAATATTGAACCAGCCTTACAACACACACCTAATGATCTGATTTTTTAGCATTGTGGTTCAAGGGGCCCGAAATTGATGGACTCACCGCCCACTGCCGCTGACATTCCGCTTCGGGTCCCGCCCAGTGCCACTTTCGATTTGTGCTGGAGCGGGCGGGAGCGGAGAACCACCGGGAACCGCCCGCTGACGTCAGCGGGCAGCCGAGTGGCATAAGTGAACTCCCGCCCGCTGAGATGCCATATTCATGCGGGCGGGAGTTGGCGCCAGAACGGGGGTGGACCACTGACTGGAGGCTGGTCTGTCCCCGACAGTGAGTATGACGATCTTAATAAAAAAGATTGGTAAACATTTTTAAAATTTTTTTCACAGCGACTTACCTGATTGGGGTCCGCTGAAGGTGTTCCGATGTTTTATTTTTCTTCGCGGGTCTTCGACCCTCCGTGTGCCCGACTCCATCCTCGGCGGCACTTGGGCGGTAAGCGCCCTTGCCGCCGAGATTGGGAGCTCCCGCCGGCTGCCGCCCAGATTGGCAGCGTGAGTTCCTCATTTGCCACCCGCCGCCCTTTGAAGGACCTTTTTGATGAAAACCCTGCCCAAAGCACCGTCAAGTACCTCGGCGGGCAGCGGCGATCCTTTGGGCGGCACTTGGGCAGGCGGGGGCCTTCATCAATTTTGGCCCCAAGGTCTCTGAAGTGCACAAACCATCTTGCCACACATTATTTGATTATCTATGCTGATCTTTATCCTTGTAACCTCTAATCCTATTCTTTAACGGATATCCATCCAGATCTATTCTGAAGAAGTTAAGTGATATTTGAATGCGAATCAAACTTCTCTATGGCTGGTGAGCCAAGAAGTAATTCTGAAATCTACGTGAAAGTTCAACGCCTGTAAAGAGAACAAAAGACTTGCATTTACATTCTGCCTTTCACAACTTCAGGGCCTCTGAAAGTGATTTACAGCCAATGCAGTATTTTTGAAGTCTAGTTCCTGTTGTAATGTAGGAAATGTGTCAACTAATTTGCGCACAAGGTCCCACAAGCAACAATGAGATACTGACCAGGGCACCGGGGGAAAAATCCCTTGCTCTTCTTCAAATAGTGCCATGGAATCTTTTACGTCCACCTGAGAGGGCAGACACCACTGGTTGGACACAACTGAGACAAGCTTGTCCATTAAAAAAAGCAAACCAGGCACTAGGGTTTATTTCTAGAAGGACTGAATTGAAAAATAGTAAAGTTATGCTAAACTTGTATCGAACCTTGGTTAGACCACACTTGGAGTACTGCGTACAATTCTGGTCGCCATATTATGAAAAAGGATATAGAGGCGCTGGAGAAGGTGCAGAGAAGATTTACAAGGATGATACCAGAAATGCGAGGATATACCTATCAGGAAAGGGTGGACAGGCTGTGTCTCTTTTCTCTTGAAAAGAGAAGGCTGAGGGGTGACCTAATTGATGTCTTTAAAATTATGAAAGGTTTTGATAGAGTGGATACATAAGAACATAAGAAATAGGAACAGGAGTAGGCCGTATGGCCCCTCGAGCCTGCTCCGCCATTTAATAAGATCATGGCTGATTAGATCATGGACTCAGCTCCACTTCCCTGCCCACTCCCCATAACCCCTTATCCCCTTATCATTTAAGAAACTGCCTATTTCTGTCTTAAATTTATTCAATGTCCCAGCTTCCACAGCTCTCTGAGGCAGCGAATTCCACAGATTTACAACCCTCTGAGAGAAGAAATTTCTCCTCATCTCTGTTTTAAGATCATGCCCTCTAGTTCTAGTCTCCCCCATCAGTGGAAACATTCTCTCTGCGTCCACCTCGTCAAGCCCCCTCATAATCTTATATGTTTCGATAAGATCACCTCTCATTCTTCTGAATTCCAATGAGGCCCAACCTACTGAACCTTTCCTCATAAGTCAACCCCCTCATTCCCGGAATCAACCTAGTGAACCTTCTCTGAACTGCCTCGAAAGCTAATATATCCTTTCGTAAATATGGAAACCAAAACTGCATGCCATAATCCAGGTGTGGCCTCACCAATACTTTATATAACTATAGCAAGACTTCCCTGCTTTTATACTCCATCCCCTTTGCAATAAAGACCAAAATACCATTGGCTTTCCTGGATTGGATAAAAATACAGAGAGAATGTTTCCACTTGTGGGGAAGACCAAAACTAGAGGCCATCAATATAAGATAGTCACCAAGAAATCCAATAGGGAATTCAGAAGAAACTTCTTTACCGAGCGAGTGATGTGAATGTGGAACTCGCGACCACAGGGAGTAGTTGAGACAAATAGTATAGATGCATTTAAGGGGAGACTAGACAAGCATATGAGGGAGAAGGGAATAGAGGGTTTTGCTGATAGGGTTAGATGAGTAAAGATGGGAGGAGGCTCGAGTAGATCATAAACGTCGCACGGACTGAATGGCCTGTTTCTGTGCTGTATATTCTATGTAATGATGACCATAGACATGGAAAAATAGGTGCTGGCTTATTGGAAAGAACAGGTGGATAATTTGTGAAGGATCTCTACTGTATCTTCTTGCAATTCCAATGGTTGCCCAACTTTGGTATGGCAAACCTGAGCTGCCTTGCCATTCCTGCAGGAATGGTCTGTCCTATTCCAGCATTGGGGCCTGCAGGATTTTGAGGTGCTTCTCCTCCTTCTTGCCCAGAGGTAAGTGCTGGCAAGGACCTGGCAGCAAGTGAAGGCCACCAATATGTACCTGTGCGCAGTGCTGTCAGAAACCTGGTCCTAATAGCAACCACTGATCTCAGTGAGCAGGGACTAATGTGGGTCCCGGATTCCTTCCTCTCAAAATCATCCTGATTGGGCTTCCAAGCAAACCAAGACCGGCCTTCAACGCACCTTGGAGTTTGGACCTTACTCCCTCAGCATCGTGAGTGAGAGCATTCCTGATAAACAACAACTTGCATTTATATCGCACCTTTAAGGTAGTCAAACATCCAAAGGCATGCCACAGGGGCATTACCAAACCAAATTTAATACCGAGCCACATAAAGAGATATTAGGACAGGAGACCAAAAGCTTGGTCAAAGAGGCGAATTTACTGTGTATATATTAGATAAATTCCACTACTTCTTGCCCTTCCATGTATTTCAATGGCGAGTCTCTTGGTGAGATACCATTAACTTGCTTCTTCTAGAGCAACAGGGTAACTCGGACAGCAACGTCCTGATTTAACTTCGCATGTGTGGTTGCTGGAAGCTCCTATCCGATTTACACGTTAATAGTGGTGAGTAGCCTCGCTGTTATTTTTACTGCAAAATCCAGTCCAATATGGCTAAATGAGATGTTCCAACACCTTCAGCAGCTTTCTATTGGACCTTGTTAAGTTTGTGATGTCCCCACAACCCCAGCACTACGCTGTTTGTTCAGCAGTGATAATCCTGATCAACAATCTCGTCAACTGACCAGCTAACAGATGAGCATGCATATTTCCCACAGTTGCTAGAAGGGGTCGTTGAGCATAATGGAATAGCAAGAGCAACTCTCGCTGGCCTGGAACAGGCTCCAAACTCACAGGCCCAGGAGGACAGTGTCAACCATGGCTCAGTGAAGTGAGTAACTCAATGAGTAACACTCTCGCCTCTAAGTCTGATGGTTGTGGGTTCAAGTTCCACTCCAGAGACTTGAACACAAAAATCCTGGCTGACACACCAGTGCAGTGCTGAGGGAGTGCTTGCTGCACTGTTGGCAGTGCTGTCTTTCGAATGAAAATTTAAACCGAGGCTCTGTCTCCCCTCTCAGGTAGATTTAAGAAATCCCATGGTACTATTTTGAAGAAGAGCAGGGAAGTTATCCCCGGTGTCCTGGCCAATATTTATCTCTCATTCAACATCACTAAAAAAAAGATTATCTGGTCATTATCACATTGTTGCTTGTGAGGCCCAAATTAGCCAGCGAATTTCTTACTTGACAACAGTGACTACACTTCAAAAGTACTTAATTGGCTGTGAAGCACTTTTGGACGTCCTGAGGTCGTGAACTGTGCAATATAAATGCAAGTCTTTCTTTCTTTATGTGTGAACATTGACAGACTATTCAACTACTCCTCCATCACGGAAGAATCCAACTCCCTCTTCACCCAGTACCCAATTTCCAGCAGCATTCATTGATCAGAAACTCTGGCTGATTTTCACTTTCCATAGCCTCGGAATTCTGCGGCCAATTATAACATTTACCAGCTGTGATTATCCAACCAGCGATCTTCTGTTCTGCATGACTTAACACCAGCACAGGCACGATGGGCTGAATGGTCTCCTTCTGTGCTGTATTATTCTATGATTCTAATAGCATTCAGCCATTAAAGGATGTACAGAGAGTTAGAGGGAAGGGAGTGTTTAATACTAATAACAGAATTAGACCATTTAAGGTGTGGATACACAGAGGGAAGAGAGTATTTAATACCAATAACAGCCTGATGCTGAGGTGCTACAGCCCAAAGGTTGAGGAACGATATTGACTCAAATGATCAGGATGCTGAAACAGTTTGGGTGGAGATAAGGAATAATAAGTGGAAAAAGTCAATGGTGGGCATAGTCTATAGGCCCCCTAACAGTAGCAACTCTGTTGGTCGGAGCATAAAACAGGAAATAGTGGAGGCTTGTAAAAAGAGAACAGCAATCATGGGTGATTTTAACCTCCATATTGATTGGACAAATCAAATTGGTCAGGGGAGCCTTGAGGAAGAGTTCATAGAGTGCGTAAGGGACGGGTTCCTTGAGCAGTATGTAACGGAACCAACCAGGGGGCAGGCTAACTTAGATCTGGTCCTAGTAAAGGATCCCCTTGGAATGAGTGGTCATAGCACTCTATTTCAAATTCAGATGGATGTGAGAAAGTTGGATTTCAAACCAGTGTATAAAGCTTAAATAAAGGAGACTACAAAGTTATGAAGGCAGAGTTGGCTAAAGTGGACTGGGAAAATAGATTAAAGTGTAGGATGGTTGATGAACAGTGGTGTACATTTAAGGAGATATTTCATAACTCTCAAGAAAAATATATTCCAGTGAGGAGGAACGGGTGTAAAAGAAAAGATAGCCATCCGTGGCTAACTAAAGAATAAAGGATGGTATCCAATTAAAAACAAGGGCATACAAAGTGGCCAAAACTAGTGGGAGGACAGAAAATTGGGAAGCTTTTAAAAGCCAGCAAAGAATGACGAAAAAAATTATTAAGAAAGGGAAGATAAACTATGAAAGTAAACCAAGTACGAAATATAAAAACAGATAGCAAGAGTTTCTACAGTGTATAAAAAGGAAAAGAGAGGCTAAAGTAAATGTTGGTCCCTTAGATGACGAAACCAGGGAATTAGTGATGGGGAACATGGAGATGGCAAACTCTGAACAAATATTTTATATCAGTCTTTACGGTAGAGGACACTAAAAATATCCCAACAGTGGATAGTCAAGGGACTATAGGGGAGGAGGAACTTAACACAATTACAATCACTAAGGAGGTGGTACTCAGTAAGATAATGGGACTAAAAGCAGATAAATCCCCTGGACCTGATGGCTTGCATTCAAAGGTCTTAAGAGAAGTAGTGGCAGGGATAGTGGATGCATTGGTTGTAATTTACCAAAATTCCCTGGATTCTGGGGAGGTTCCAGCAGATTGGAAAACTCCAAATTTAAGAACCCTATTCAAAAAAGGAGGCAGACAAAAAGCAGGAAACTATAGACAGTTAGCTTAACATCTGTGGTTTGGAAAATGTTGGAGTCCATTATTAAAGAAGCAGTAGCAGGACATTTGGAAAAGCATAATTCAGTCAGGCAGAATCAGCATGGATTTGTGAAGGGGAAGTCATGTTTGACAAATTTGTTGGAATTCTTTGAGGATGTAATGAACAAGGTGGATAAAGGGGAACCAGTGAATATGGTATATTTGGACCTCCAGAAGGCATTTGACAAGGTGCCACATGAAAGATTACTGCACAAGATAAAAGTTCACGGGGTTGGAGGTAATATATTAGCATGGATAGAGGATTGGCTAACTAACAGAAAACAGAGAGTCAGGATAAATGGTTCATTCACAGGTTGGCAATCAGTAGCTAGTGGGGTGCCACAGGAATCAGTGCTGGGACTCCAACTATTTACAATCTATATTAACAGGCTAAGTGAGTGAGCAAAAATTTGACAGATGGAGTATAATGTTGGAAAGTGTGAAGCTATGCACTTTGGCAGAAAAAAATCGAAGAGCAAGTTATTATTTAAATTGAGAAAAATTGCAAAGTGCTGCAGTACAGCAGAACCTGGGGGTCCTGGTGCATGAAACACAAAAGATTAGTATGCAGGTACAACAATTGATCAGGAAGGCCAATGGAATCTTGACCTTTATTGCAAAGGGGATAGAGTATAAAAGCAGGGAAGTCTTACGACAGTTATACAGGAAGTCTTGCTACAGTTATTAGTGAGACCACACCTGGAATACTGCGTGCAGTTTTGGTTTTCATATTTAAGAAAGGATATACTAGCTTTGTAGGCAGTACAGAGGAGGTTCACTAGGTTGATTCTGGAGATGAGGGGAGTTGCCTTATGAGGAAAGGTTGAGTGGGTTGGGCCTCTACTCATTGGAATTCAGAAGAATGAGAGGTGATCTTATCAAAACACATAAGATTATGAGGGGGCTTGACAAGGTGAATGCAGAGAGGATGTTTCCACTGATAGAGGAAACTAGAACTAGGGGGCATAATCTTAGAATAAGGGGCCGCCCATCTAAAACTGAGATGAGGAGAAATTTCTTCTCTCAGAGGGATGTAAATCTGTGGAATTTGCTGCCTCAGAGAGCTATGAAAGCTGGGTCATTGAATAAATGTAAGACAGAGATAGACAGTTTCTTAACCAATAAGGGAATAAGGGGTTATGGGGAGCGGGCAGGGAGGTGGACCCGAGTCCAAGATCAGATCAGCCATGATCGTATTAAATGGCAGAGCAGGCTCGAGGGGCCACATGGCCAACTCCTGCTTCTATTTCTTATGTTCTTATGTTCTTATGCCAGTCCATCAAACATTAGGAAAATCAATACATGCTTTCCCCCTGCCAGTGTTCTTTGCAGCTGCAATTGGGAGCTGAGCTGGATGAAACCTAGAGAAACCACTTTGATGCTCTACTGATTCTGGAAGCTTAATCATCATTTTAAAAATATTACCCAGCTGGATTTATTCTGTCTTGAAACAAAACCTTTGAAAAGCCTGAAAACATGTCGACATGTTTTCCTCTCATCCATACCAGTGAGATGGGACCAGACAGCGAGCTGTTCTTGGTCAATGTGATCAATGTTACAGAGATTGGTGGGAAGTTGGGTGATTACATCATGCTCACTGTACAGAATGCAGCTAGGTTGCTGGGTGCTGTACCTCAGTCACTGTGTACAGAATGCAGCTAGGTTGCTGAGTGCCGTATCTCAGTTACTGCATACAGTAGGGGAAGGGGATCTTGTGTGATTTGTATAACGTGTAGTGTGTAAAAAAAGGTGCAGAATTGTGTGATGTACCTCAGTCAATTTGTATGGAAAGTAGGGGGAATGCTGAAAGTGCAGAGAAGATCTAAAAAAGAGAATGAGGGGCCAAGTGAGAGTACGAGAGTAGATTAGCGGCAAACATAAAAGGGATCCCAAAAGTCTTTTATAAACATATAAATAGTAAAAGGGTCATCAAAGGAGGGGTGAGGCCGATTAGGTACCAAACACACCAACATCATAAGTAGCTCATTGTTTAGGTTGTGGGGGTCAGCTGTGGTTCAATAGGTAGCACTCTTGCCGCTGAGTCAGAAGGTTGTTGGTTCAAATCCCTCCCCAGAGACTTGGGACATAATCCAGGCTGACACTTCAATCCAGTGCTGAGGGAGTGCTGCACTGTTGGAGGTGCCGTCTTTTGGACGAGACGTTAAACCGAGCCCCTGTCTGCCCTCTTATGGGGATGTAAAAGATCCAATGGCACTATTTGGAAGAAGAGCAGGAAAGTTCTCCCCCGGTGTCCTGGTTAATATTTACCTCTCAACCAAAATCACTAAAACCGACGATCTAGCCATGATCACGTTGCTGTTTGTGGGATCTTGCTGTTTGAAAATTGGCAGCCACGTTTCCCCACATTACAACAAGGGCTATGCTTCAAAAGTATGTCATTGGCTGCAGAGCGCTTTGGGACATCCTGAGGTGGTGAAAGGCGCTATAGAAATGCAAATTCTTCCCGTTCCCCTGAAAACTGAGTACTGCACGAGTTAAAGTAGATTGTGTAACCAGCCTGTAGGGAATGATTGCTGTGAGCAGACCTTTGCAGTGTGATCTGTTCCTCTGGACTGGGAAGTAGCAGGCAGGCAGCAAGGCAGGCTGTTGCAGGCATTACAACCTCACCCCGCAGAGGTGGCAAAGACTCCGTAAAGCGCATGCTTCCTGCAACATGTACAATTAGGGATCAGCTAATAGGCCGAGTTTGGAGGTTTGTGCTCAGTCTACAGGTTAAGGGAGCTGAAACATTTCTGAGCCTATCCATGCATTAATGGCTGAGAGCTGCCTCCGTGCCAATGAAGTTAGAAGCATTTTTCTTTTCACTGAGAAGAGGAGTCATTAATGATAACAGGTTTTACATTTGAGGTCAAAACTTTCTGAGAAAAGCATGCTGAAAGTCAGCTTTAGTCCTCAGCCATTCCCATGTAAATAAAGGAGGTTGACAAAAGCTGTTGATGCCAGCATTGTGTTATTAGACAAACAAGTGATCAAACTACAAAAGGAAACCCGTTCCATCTTCAGAATTAAGCAATCTTTACAACCCGCAATACAGTTACCATTTTCAAAAAGGGGACACAAAACCTGGACATCAGGTCCAAAGCTTTTCTTCACAAAGGAGCAGTGTCAAGGAGAGGCTGGCGATGTAATCTGCTGATGAGGGTTTATCACTCAGTGATAGCACTCTTGCCTTGGAGTCCACTCCAGAGACTTGAGCACGTAATCCAGACTGGCAGTACTGAGGGAGCGCTGCACTGTCAGAGGTGCCGCCTATTGGATGAGACGTTAAACCGAAGCCCCATCTGCATTCTCAGGTGGACATAACAGATCCCATGATACTATTTTGAAGAAGAGCAGAGGGTTCTCTCCTGTATCCTGGCCAATATTTGTCCCTCAACCAACACCTAAAAGTTAAAATACCTTTGATGACCTCAGGTGATCCCATAGTTCTTCACAGCCAATGAAGTATTTTTGAAGAGTAGTCTATAATGAATTAAACAAAAATTTAGCATACAAAGTTTCTTCGGCAGGACCTCCCAAGCCCACGACCTCTACCACCTAAACGGACAAGGGGAACAGGTGGCAGGATTACCATCACGTGCAAGTTCCCCTCCAAGTTACACACCATCCTGACTTGGAAATATATTGCCGTTTCTTCACCGTTGCTGGGTCAAACTCCCTCTGTAATGGCACTGTGAGAGCACCTTCACCACATGGCCTTGCCAGCGACACCCGCATCCCATGAATGAATAAGGAAAAAAAACATCGGCAAGGCAGAAGCCAAATTACGCACAGCAAGCTCCCACAAACAGCAATGTGATAATAACCGGATAATCTGTGATGTTGGTTGAGGGATAACTGTTGGCCACAATAGTGCAGAGAACTCCTCTGCTCTTCAAATAGCACCATGGGATCTTTTAAGTACACCTGAGAGGGCAGACGGGGCTTCAGTTTAACATCTCATCTGAAAGACGGCACTTCCGACAATACAGCACTCCCTCAGTCCTAGATTGTGTGCTCAAGTCTCTGGAGTGGGACTTGAACCCATAACTTTCTGACTTAGAGGCGAGAAGTGCTACCCACTGAGCCACAGCTGTTTATCACATGCAGAGCAGTTAAAGACGAGAGAGCTGTGTAGAGCCATCAAGGCGAGACTTGTTAGCCATGTGCAAGCTATCACATGGGTAACAGTACAGTTTGCAAGAGCATGTCAAGAACAATGGACAGCAATGAATGAAGTGATTTGACATCAGATTATTGCAAAGAGAGTCAATTATTCTAAAAAGGAAGGTGGTTGAGATCAATTATATCTGGGTTCTATAGTGAATGAAACAGAAATTTAGCAAAAAATGTTTCTAATGGCCCTTTGCTGTTTAAAATCAAATGCTCCAAAGTTGGACAGAGGTTATAAATGATTTAACTAGCTTTATAATCTGGTATTTGCAATTCTATTCATAAATTCTATCATCCCACCTTTGACTAGAAACCAGCTATATTCCATCGACTTCTTTTTTCTGCCCCGAGTTATATTCCTTTTGTATCTGCACCAACACTGGACTGAGACGGAACATAAGAAACCACTGTACAAGAATAGGCCATTTGGCCCATCAAGCCTCCCTCTACAATGGACCGTGTACAAACTGTTTCACCATGAGTTCCACCTCAGCAATTTAATCTCCTACGGGACGGTTCTGCACAAATATTTCTCTGATCCCCAAACAGAAACAAGAGAAACTCCAGACAAACTATCCACACGTGCATCGCCATTATTCACACCCTAGTCAGCTGACCATTACCATCTATGAAGTTGACAGCTAACAGCCCAAGATGATCGCATGCCAGGAGTGATGGCGCACAGCAAGGAGGACTGGGGAGAACGGCTATTATAGGCCGTGGGTCTTCAATTAGTTGACCACTGGCCCGGACAACAACAACTTGCATTTATGTAGTGCCTTTGACATAGAAAAACTTCCCAAGGCACTTCACAGAAGCGTTATCCAACAACATTTGGCACCAAGATATTAGGTGACCAAAAGGCTTGGTCAAAGAGGTTGGTTTTAAGGAGCATCTTATGGGGAAGCAAGAGGTGAAGAGGCGGAGAGGTTTAGGGAGGGAATTCCAGAGCTTAGGGCCCAGGCAGCTGAAGACACGGCCACCAATGGCGGGGCGAAGGAAGTGTGGGATGCGCAAGAGGCCAGAATTGGAGGAATGCAGAGATCTCGGAGGATTGTAGGGCTGGAGGTAGTTACAGCAACAGGAAGGTGGCATTCATAGAATTACATAGAATTTTCCATCACAGAAACTGGCTATTCGGCCCAACAGGTCCGTGACGGTGTTTATGCTCCACGCGAGCCTCCTCACACCTTACTTCATCTCACTCCATCAGCATAACATTTTGTTTGTGAATTAATGAGCTAAAAGTGTAGAATCCCTCATTTCAAGCATGGCCAACACTCACTGTAAAGAATGGTTCCGGTGGAAGAGGCTGTTTTTATTGTTAGGTACAGCGTCACATCTGCGTCGTCTCCTGTTCCAATATTAAGACCTGTATCTCTTCTTAATATCGTTGTAAGTGAAGAAAGCTCCATATAAGCATTTCCATTGAACGATGGGAAAAACAGTGTGATATCTGAAATGGAAGAAGTGGCAGATTACACTTTGTCTCCAGTAGTTGAGCGAAAACACAGCACCACAAAACTCAAAACAAAAGTATATAAACGCCGTCATTCCAATCCTAGTCTTATTTTACAGCTGAAAATAACATCTTGGGCCCACAAACTCAGTCACAAAATCAGTCCCTAATCAGAAAAATCATGAGAGTTCATTTCTCGTAAGTAAATTAGCTGCTTCCAAATTGAATTCAGATTGCAGTTTCTACCTCCTCATCAGTTAGCCTTCTTGTTGCCGGCAAAGAAGCTTAAAATCTGTGGCACAAGATGCACTTTACTTTATCAGCAACTATTGCTTAGTAGCTGAGGAGCAAGAATGATATCCTTTTAATTCCCACACAATTAACTCTACATCAATATCTACCTCACTGCATATGATATGATATTCTAATGTCAACTGTGGCTCAGTTGGTAGCACCTAGGGCGTCCTAAAGCCAATTAAGCATTTTTGAGTTGTAATTTAGGAAACGTGACAGACAATTTCCTCACAGCAAGAGCCCACAAACAGCAATGTGTTAATGGCCAGATAATTTGTTTTAGTGATGTTGGTTGAGCTATAAATATTTTCCAGGACATCAGGGAGAACTCCGCTGCTCTTCTTCTGATAGTGCCATGGAGTCTTTTACATCTCATTCGAATGACGGCAGCTCTGCTAGTGCATCGATCCTTCAGTGCTGCACTGGAGTGTAGGCCTAGATTATTTGTTTAAGATTCTGAAGTGGGAATTGAACGCATGACTTTTTGACCCAGAGCCAAGAGTGCTACCAATGAGCAAACACACACACAGGTATTCGCACACTGAGTCATGCTGTGTATTTGTCCTGAGCGCACTGGATATGGCACAGGCTATGGGCCCTGACAACATCCCGTCTATCGTGATGAAGGCATGCTCCAGAACTAGCCATGCCTCTAGCCAAGCTGTTCCAGTACAGCAACAACATCTATCTGACAATGTGGAAAACTGCCCAGGTATGTCCTGTCCACAAAAAGGACAAATCCAATCCTGCCAATTACCACCCCATCAGTCTACTCTCAATCATCAGCAAATGGCATTTACTCACCAATAACCTGCTCATTGATGCTCAGTTTCAGTTCTGCCAGAACCACTGGGCTCCAGACCTCATTACAGTCTTGGTCCAAATGTGGACAAAAGAGTTGAATTCTAGAGGTGAGGTGAGAGTGACTGCCCTTGACATCAAGGCAGCATTTGACCGAGTGTGGCATCAAGGAGCCCTAGTAAAACTGAAGTCAATTGGAGTCAGGGGGAAAACCCTCCACTGGCTGGAGTCATACCTAGCACAAACGAAGATGGTTGTGGTTGTTCAAGGTCAATCATCACAGTCCTAAGACATCACTGCAGGAGTTTCTCAGGGCAGTGTCCTCAGCCCAACCATCTTCAGCTGCTTCATCAATGACCTTCCCTCCATCATATGGTCAGAAATGGGGATGTTCGCTGATGACTGACCATTCAGTGCCATTCACAACTCCGCAGTCCATGCCCATATACAGCAAGACCTGGACAACATTCAGGCTTGGGCTGATAAGTGGCAAGTAACATTCGTGCCACATAAGTGCAGGCAATTACTATCTCATCGCTATCGAGAGTCCAACCACCCCCCTTTGACATTCAATGGCATTACCATCGCCGAATCCCCCACTATCAACATCCTGGGGGTCACCATTGACCAGACACTTAACTGGACCAGCCACATAAACACTGTGGCTACTAGAGCAGGTCTGAAGCTGGGTATTCTGTGGTGAGTGTCTCACCTCCTCACTCCCCAAAGCCTTTCCATCACCAACAAGGGCATGCTGTACGGCAATATTAACATTGACAATCCCAGGCGCATGAGATAGATATTCAAAGATCGCAGTTGTTTAATCTTTGCGACAGTGATACATTTTTAGCAACTGGGAGTTGAAATCCAATCTTGGAGCAATAAATCACGCTGTTGCCAGGGCACTCTAATGTTGTGAAAACTGGCTCAAAGGCAGGAAAAATCGCAAGCGCCATTGATTTTAATGGGGCAGGGTGGGTGGGGGGTGGGGTATGATAATTAACCTGCATGCTGTTTGCAGCTCGGGTAACGGTGGAGCGTTGCAAACGTCCCAGGAAAATACGGAGTGGTGTAATTAACGGCGTTGGTCACTTACTCCATAATTTCCTCATTGTTCTACGCTGTTCAAGGATTCCTATGACATAGATATGCCTGTGCAATGGCACGAATCCCCAGGCAAATCTGGGCCAAGGTTTCAACGGCAGTCACATTACTGGCCTCTTTAACTGTGGATGGTTTTGTGCTGTAGACTCAAAAATATAATTACTCGACTGGAGAAGCAAAGTGTGATTGCTTCAATTCTGTTGTGGCTATGTTGGCACTCGAGAAAGCTATTTCTTTCACTGTGAGCATCAGCTGAGAACCGCAGTGAAAGATACCACTAAGGTTGAAAAGAGGATGAAAGACGAGGTCTATTTTGAAGTGAGATGGAACTGTGCTTTTGTCATGATAACCATAAAGGAAGAGTTTGCATTTATATAATAATGTGCCGAGACACAAGGAAAAGATTGCAACTGTGTGAGAGGATTGAATGCTGGAGGATAGAAGAGCGACGGCTAGACTAAACTTTGATAGCCATGCTGGAAAAATAAACACTTCAAATACATGGGATCCACATTCAGATCTTTGGCATTTACAGAGAGTTCAGAACTGTTGAGGTGGAACAGTAAATATTGGGCACAAAAGAGCCAATTGAACTTTGATTGGATAAAATAAGTAAGGTCCGTTTGAGAGCAGAGCAAATAGCGAGGGCAAGATGTCAGCACAGTAAGAAGGCTAGCAGGCGGATCCTCCAAAGGTAACATGTGGTGCCTGTTGATCAGATTTTTATCAGCCAAGAGGCAACTGTGGCTTCAGAGAACTGAAAGAAACCAGATTGTAATGTCCCACTGATTTGACATGGAGGAGTTCAAGATGTAGTGATTGCATAAGGTGTACTCCCGGATGTATGAAGGTGGAGGAATGATACTATTACATCGAAGTTTTATCAATCATTTGAAGATTTAACTCAACAACTTTTATGGGATGGGGGTGGGGGGAGGGTGGGGGGGGTAACGATGGTAAATCCACCATGGAGACAAAGAGAGAAAAGATTTTCATCTCCTCACTCTGGGCAGAATACATATCCAGATCCCAGAGGTGAAAGTTCTTCCTGTGTAACCTGCTACCTTCATATTTTATTCATCTTTGATGGAAGTGTGTAGCAGTTCATTTTCCCTGCGAGCGTATGAAATCAAATTCAATTATATTGTGAAGGCATTCAAAGGTATTCAGCGATCAGCAGGTTAACTCTGAAAAACCCACATGTGTTGGCATTCGAATATATGAGCAGTGTTGACCTTTTAGTTAATCCAACCAACCATTGTCACCTGCTTCAGAGCAGTTTTACAACCTTATCCTCACTTGCTCTTTGTCTATCTCTCTTGTTACTCTTCTTCTGCAGTTTAACGACTTAAAATGCTCCCGTTCTTTCTGTGTGTCGTGCTGACCCTGGTTTACAGGGCATTCTGGGTCCTACAGCACTCTGATTTAAAATTCACACAGAAAGGAAGTTTGGTCAAACACAATAAAAATTCTATCAACTCCGTGCTAAGTGAATGAAATGTTCAGAGCAGTGAGCATCACTCACCTGGCAACTGTAAACCTACCCACTAATGCAGACATTATCACACAAGGGAAATGTCAATACAAAAGCAAAATACTGCAGATGCTGGAATCTGAAAAAAAAACAGAAAATGCTGGAAATACTCAGCATCAGGCAGCATCTGTGGAGAGAGAAACAGAGTTAACGTTTCAGGTTGATGACTCTTCGTCAGAAATGGAAAAAGTTAGAGACGTAACAAGTTTTTATGTAGGGACAGAGAAAGAGGGGAAGAGAGAAAAGAACAAAAGGGAAGGTCTGTGATAAGGTGGACAAGGCAGAAGAGATTAAGCGATTTCACCAGTATTCATTTGGCCTCGTAGGGCTTACATTGGGCCCGTCCTCCTCGTACATCAATCTGGCTGCTTTCGTTCCTGGGCCTCCTGAACTATTTTGGTAACTTTCTTCCCAAATTGAGCACGCTGTTAGAGCCGCTACACGTGCTCCTATGCAAAGGTTGCGATTGGGTCTGTGGGGAGAGCCAGGAAAGGGCTTTTGATAGAGCACGCAACTTGTAATGCTCCAACAAACTGTTAACGTTATATGACCCGTGTAAGAAACTTGTTCTAACGTGCGATGCGTCGTCCTATGGGGTCGGGTGTGTGTTGCAGCATGTGAATGCCAATCGTCAGTTACAGCCGGTAGCTTATGCCTCCAGAAGTCTGTCCCAGGCAGAAAGGGGCTACGGGATGGTAGAAAAGGAAGGGCTAGAATGTGTATATGCAGTAAAAAAAATGCACCAGCACCTGTTTGACAAGAAATTTGAGCTGGAGACAGATCACAAACCCCTAATGTCCCTTTTGGCTGACAACAAGGCCATAAATGGGAATGCATCGGCCCGCATACAGAGGTGGGCACTTACGTTAGCCGCATATGACTACACAATTCGGCACAGACAGGGCACTGAAAACTGCGCCGATGCACTCAGCAGGCTCCCACGAGCCACCACTGAGGAGGCAACTGAGTATGATGCTGAGATGGTCATGGCTGTTGAAGCTTTCAAAAGTGAAGGCTCACCTGTGATGGCCCGCCAGATTAAAGTATGGACAAATAAAGACCCGCTACTGTCTTTAGTTAAGAAATGTGGCCTGAATGGGGACTGGACAGCCACATACGGGGCATGCCCTGAGGAATTTAAACCGTTTCATAGGCGCAAGGATGAACTCTCGATTCCGGCCGATTGCCTACTGTGGGGAAACCGAGTAGTGATGCCCCAGAGGGGCAGGGAGGTGTTTATTAGAGAACTTCACAATGAGCACCCGGGCATTGTCACGATGAAGGCAATTGCCAGGTCACACATTTGGTGGCCAGGGATAGATGCAGACCTGGAAGTTTGTGTTCGCAAGTACAACACGTGTGCTCAGCTGGGCAACGCACCCAAGGAAGCCCCTCTTAGCCTCTGGTCCTGGCCAGCCAAGCCATGGTCACGCATCCATGTGGACTACGCAGGTCCATTCATGGGAAAAATGTTTTTGGTTGTAGTAGTCGCCTACTCCAAATGGATTGAGTGTGCCATTTTAATTTCAAGCACATCCTCTGCCACGGTAGAAAGTCTACGGGCAATGTTCGGCGCCCATAGTCTACCGGATGTCTTGGTCAGCGACAATGGCCCATGTTTCACAAGCACTGAATTCCAGGACTTCATGGCAGGCAATGGAATCAACCATGTCAGAACGACACCGTTCAAGCCGGCCTCAAACGGCCAGGCGGAATGAGCAGTGCAGATAGTCAAACAGGGGATGCTCAGAATCCAAGGGGGTTCCCTACAAAGCTGCTTATCAAGCCTCCTGTTAGCCAATAGATCCCTCACAGGGGTTCCACCCACAGAGCTGCTAATGAAAAGGACGCTCAAAACCAGGTTATCCCTTATACACCCTACTGTGAAAGAAATTTTTGAGAGCAGGCGTCAGTCACAATGTGACTACCATGACAGGAATGCGAGGGCGCGATGTATTGATGTTAATGACCCTGTTTTTGTCCTTAATTACGCTGCAGGGCCCAAATGTCTTGCAGGCACTGTGATTGCCAAAGAGGGGAATAGGGTTTTGGTAGTTAAACTATCCAATGGACAAATCTGCCGCAAACACGTGGATCAAACTAAAAGGAGGTTCAGCAACCCCATAGAAGAAGCAGAGGAAGAACACGACGTAGAGTTTACTCCATCACAGGTGACCGAACACCGGAACCAAGTGGAGGAGAGCCCAGTCACTGTGGGCAGTCCGGACAGGCCTGAGGCACCGCAAACAGCAGACACTCAGGCCAGCGCCCAACAACCGGAGCCCCAACTCAGGCGCTCTACAAGGGAGCGTAAACCACCAGAGAGACTTAACCTGTGATCCCAATATGACTTTGGGGGGGAGGTGATGTCATGTATTCAACTATCATTGTAACCCATGTATAAGCTGACCTAAGTTGTACACCTTGAGAACATTGACCACAAGGGGGTGAACTTGTGGGAGACACTCCTAACCTGGACTTTCAGGTATAAAAGGGGAAGCTCCACCCACCTTCATCACTTGAGGTCTTGGTAATAAAGGTAACTGGTCACAGAGTGACCTTCTCTCAAGTATGGGCCTCGTGTGCATTTATACTGTATAGTAAGGACATATCAAAAACAAACAGAAAAAAGGAAAAAAAAAGTGGGACAGAGGTTATGGTGTGAAATTGTTGAACTCGATGTTGAGTCCAGAAGGCTGTAAAGTGCCTAATTGAAACATGAGGTGCTGTTCTTCGAGCTTACGGTGAGCTTCATTGTAACAGTGTAAGAGGCCGAGGGTGGAGAGGTCAGAGTGAGAGTGGAGCGAGGAATTAAAGTGACAGGCGACTGGAAGCTCAGGGTAACACTTGCAGACTGAAAGGAGGTGTTCCGCAAAGCAGAATTTCAACATACTGGCTGACAAGTTTCCCTTCCTGCTTTTACACCCCATGCTGATTGATTAAAGGTCATAGTCCTCTTAACACATTGGCACATTTGAAGTTGCCGTGCAGATGATGACTATCAATGAAGTTGGTCAGATTATCGATTTTTTTCTTTTCGTGTTGGATACCAATCACCCTGCTCTAATGTGGTAGGAATGACGGGGAGTACAGTGGAGTCAGACTTTGGGCGGCTCGCAGGCTTTTTTCTCCCCTCCTTCTCCTTTCCTGAAGACGTTGCGCGATTGCTGGGGCACATAGTAGAGGAAGCTTTACTCGGCACTTGGCCATGCTATAGTAGTTTGAAAGTATCTGTTGGCGTCAGCAGCGGCTCAGTGGGTAGCACTCTTGCCTCTGTGTCAGAAGGTCATGGGTTCAAGTCCCACTACAGGTACTTGGGAACGCAATCCAGCCTGACACTCCAGTGCAGTACTGAGGGAGCACTGCACTGTAGGCCCTCTCAGGTGGACATAGAGTCATAGAATGGTTACAGCACGGAAGAAGGCCATTCTGCTCGTCGAACCCGTACCTGCTCTCAGCTAGTCCCACTCCCCTGCCCTTTCCCCATAGCGCTACAGATATTTTTCCTTCAGATACTTATCCAACTCCCTTTTGAAAGATAAAATTGAGTTTGCCACAACCACCCTTTCAGGCAACGCATTCCAGATCCTAACCACTTACTGATGACAGACACACTTGACGACAGCACTATTCTGAAGAAGAGCGGGTGGGGGGGGGGGGCGGGGGGAGTCCTCCCCGGTGTCCCTGGCCAATATTTATCCCTCAACCAACAGATTATCCAGTCATTATCTCATTGCTGTTTGTGAGAGCTCAAATTGGCTCCTGCATTTCCTACATTACAGCAGTGACTACACTTCAAAAATACTTCACTGGCTGTAATTTGGGGCATTCTGAGGTCTGAAAAAGGCGCTATCGCATTACAAGTTCTTACTTTTTTTCATTTTCCTTCTGATGAGGTGTGATGTGCAGTTCTCCTCAAGAAAAAAGGGAATAAACACAGGCTGAGCAAATGTTAATTTGCAGTTCCAGGCAGCTGGCCTTGCAATGGCAATGATAAGAAGCCTCGACAGATGCTTGCTCTCTTGTTAGGGAACTGTGAGCAGGGCCGGCCTTATGGGAGGCCGACACCCGTGGCGCTGTGCTCAGCCGGGGCACTGTGGTCTGACATTAATGGAATCGAGCTCTACGAAAAGCTTGGCTATGGCCAAAGCCTACATAAGAGATACGAGCAGGAGTAGGCCAGTCGGTAACTCGAGCCTGCTCCGCCATTCAATAAGCTCATGGCTGATCTGATCTTGGCCTCAACACCACTTCCCTGCCCGCACCCCATAACCCTTGGCTCCGCTATCTTTCAAACTTGTGTAGACTTTGCAATGAGGGAGGAGTGTGAAATATTAGGTGAGATAAACATAGTGAGAGTGGAAGTATTAAGGGGCTTAGCAGCTTTGAAAGTGGATAAATCCCCAGGGCCAGATGAAATGTGTCCCAGGCTGTTAAGACAAGCAAGAGAGCAAATAGTAGAGGCTCTGACCATCATTTTCCAATCTTCTCTGGCTACAGGTGTGGTGCCAGTGGACTGGAGGTCTACTAATGTTGTATCTTTGTTTAAAAAGGGAGAAAGGGATAGACCGAGTAATTATACACCAGTCAGCCTAACCTCAGTGGTGGGAGAATTATTGGTAAAAATCCTGAGGGACAGGATAAATCTTCATTTGGAAAGACATGGATTAATTAAGGACAGTCAGCATGGATTTGTTAAGCAAAGGTCATGTCTGACTAACTTGATCGAATTTGTGGGGGAGGTAACCAGGAGGGTTGATGAGGGTAGTGCGCACGATGTAGTATATATGGATTTTAGCAAAGCTTTTGATAAGGTCCCACATGGCAGACTGGTCACAAAAGTAAAACCCATGGGATCCAGGGCAAAGTGCAAGTTGGATCCAAAATTGGCTCAGAGGCAGAAAGCAAAGGGTTATAGCTGATGGGTGTTTTTGTGACTGGAAAGCTGTATCCAGTGGGATTCTGCAGGGCTCAGTGCTGGGTCCCTTGCTCTTTGTGGTATATATTAATGACTTGGACTTGAATGTTGGGGGTATGATTAAGAAGTTTGCTGATGACACTAAAATAGGCTATGTGGTTGATAATGAAGAAGAAAGCTGCGGATTGCAAGAATATATCGTACTGGTCATGTGGGTGGAACAGTGACAAATGGAATTCAATCTGGATAAGTGTGAGATAATGCATTTAGGGAGGTCTAAAAAGGCAAGGGAATACACATTAAATGGTACAACATTGAAAAGTGTAGAGGAACAAAGGGACCTTGGAGTGCAGGTCCACAGATCCCTAAAGGTAGCAGGTCAGGTGGATAAGAACATAAGAACATAAGAATTAGGAACAGGAGTAGGCCATCTAGCCCCTCGAGCCTGCTCCGCCATTCAAAAAGATCATGGCTGATAAGGTGGTTAAGCAGGCATATGGAATAATTGCCTTTATTAGTCGAGGCATGGAATACAAGAGCAAGGAGGCTCTTTACAACAGTGTCTTCACAGCACTGGTTAGGCCGCAGCTGGAGTACTGTGTGCCGTTCTGATCACCACATTGCAGGAAAGATGTGATTGCACTGGAAAGGGTGCAGAGGAGATTTACAAGAAAATTGCCTGGACTGGAGAATTTTGGCTATGAAGAAAGATTGGAGATGCTGGGTCTGTTTTCTTTGGAACAGAGGAGGCTTAGGGGAGACCTGATTGAGGTGTATAAAATTATGAGGGGCCTGGATAGAGTGAATAGGTAGGACCTATTGGCAGAGGAGTCAACAATCAGGAGGCATAGATTTAAAGTAATTGGGGGAGGTTTAGAGGAGATATGAGGAGAAATTTCTTCACCTAGAGGGTGGTGGGGGTCTGGAACTCACTGCCTGAAAGGGTGGTAGAGGCAGAAACCCTCACCACATTTAAAAAATACTTGGATGTGCACTTAAAGTGCCATAACCTACAGGGCTACAGAACAAGTGCTGGAGAAACTGGGATTTGGCTGGATAGCTCTTGGTCAGCCGGCACGGACACAATGGGCCGAAATGGCCTCCTTCCGAGCAGTAAATTTAAATGATTCTATGATTCTAAAGATCTACCTTAAGTGTATTCAATGACCCAGCCTCCACAACTCTCTGGGCTAGAGAATTCCAAAGATTCATGACCCTCGGAGAGAAGAAATTCCTCCTCATCTCTGTTTTAAATAGGCGACCCCATATTCTGAAACTATGCCCCCTAGTTCTAGATTCTTTAGTGAAGAGAAACACCATTTCTGCATCCAGCCCCCTTAGAATCTTATACGTTTCAATAAGATCACCTCTCATTCTTCTAAACTCCAGTGAGTATAGGCCCAACCTGATCAACCTTTCTTCATAAGACAACCACTTCATCTCAGGAATCAACCTCGTGAACCTTCTCTGAACTGCCACCAATGCAAGTATATCCCTCTTTAAATAAGGAGACCAAAACTGTATGCAGTGCTCCAGGTGTGGTCTCACCAACACCCTGTACAATTGTAGCAGGACTTCTCTGCTTTTATACCCCATTCCCCTTGCAATAAAGGCCAACATTCTATTTGCTTTCCTAATTACTTGCTGTACCTGCATGCTAACTTTTTGTGTTTCATGTACAAGGACCCCCAGATCCCAACTTCTAACGGACTGCTCAAGTGGAGCAAACTTCAAGTTTCAAGAGCAAGTTCCCAAACACATGGATAGCGCTCCGCATCCTGTTAACCGTGCCCATATTGGTGGTGAGCTGCACACAGAGCTTCTTGACATTGAAGCTCACAAAAAAACATATTTGTGAGCGACCACGAGAGACGAGAGGCTATTTTTGCTGGCCGTCCCATCGATCGAGAATGAGCAAAATATTCTATTTGTTATTGTTATTTATGACTTTGGTGTTTAATTTATTTATCACTTAGCTAGAATGTTATTTGTTATTACTAATATTGTTTCCTATTTAAATTATAAAATAAACTTTAGAGATTGCAGCTTTATTTCCGAAACCTTCGCTAACACGGCTACATACTTAAACTCAAAGAAAAGGCGGCAAAATACAAGTTTGCCCAGGGGCACCATTTTCCCTCAGGCCAGCTATGTCTGCGTGAGGCATTGCGAGGTGAAGGGAGGCCTTGACAAGGTAGAGGAAAAGAAAAGAGGGTTGGACGATGTAGGGTGGGAGGAGGTTTGCATGGAGCATAAACACCGGCAGAGAACTGCTGGGCCGAATGGCCTGTTTTGCAATGCTATAAATTATATGTAAAAATATACAAGAGAGGAAATGGCCGCCTTCAGAAACAGCTGTTGTGCCTAGGGGCGGAATGAAGTTCATTTTTCCTTCACAGTCCTGCCATTTCTACTGTCCTTTAGCTCCTCTGACCTTGTGGCTCTCTGTTATCGCACTCGCAAGGCTGTGGGCTTAAGTGATTGTTACCAAGAAGGAAGAAACAGCTCAGCCCAGCCCCTTCTAGCATTCATTCTTTTAATCAAGCACATCTCATAAATCAAATTTGCAACTTTTAGAGCTCAATCAATAGGGCATTCTGATCTCCAATAGAATTATCTGTAAGGATGCAGTAAGGATACAACTGGGAGATCAGATGCACATATAAGCTCGCTGTCCTACTGGGCCTGATGGGATTAGTCTGTCAGTTTTAACAATGAATGATCCGTCCCTAGACTGCAATAGGTTTATGAAGACTGCAAGGTACATTGCTAATGAAGCATTCTCGGCAGTCGGGATCAATACCGTCCTAGGCTTAGCTATTTCATGCTACATTTCTTCAACAAGTTCATTTCATTCGTCTAGTGGCTATCAGTGTGCTTCTGGCTGAACTCCAATTAGATGATGGCCAAGAACATTAAGAACTCACAGTTGGAATTAAAAAAGAATGAACTTGCATTTCTATAGCGCCTTTCACGTCCTCAGGATGTCCCAAAGGTTTTTACAGCCAATGAAGTACTTTTTGACATGTCGTCAGTTGTAATGCAGGAAACGTGGCAGCAAATGTGTGCCTCACAAGGCCCCACAAACAGCAAAAGGATAACAATAACTTGTATTTATATAGCGCCTTTAATGTAGTAAAATGTCCCAAGGCACTTCACAGGAGTATTATAAGACAAAACAATGTGACAACTAACCACAAAAGGAGAAAATAGGACAGATGACCAAAAACTGAGTCAAAGTGGTAGGTTTTAAGGAACATCTTAAAGGAGGAAGAAAGAGAGGTAGAAAGACGGAGAAGTTTAGGGAGGGAATTCCAGAGCTTCGGGACAAGGCAGCTAAAGGCACGGCCACCAACGGTTGAGCGATGGAAATCGAGGAGAGCAGAATTAGAGGAGCGCAGATATCTCGGGGGTTTGTGGGGCTGGAGGAAATTACAGAGATAGGGAGGGGCGAGGCCATGGAGGGATTTGAAAACAAGGATGAGAATTTTAAAATCGAGGTGTTGCTTAACCAGGAGCCAATGTAGGTCAGCGAGCACAGGATGATGGGTAAGCGGGACTTGGTGCAAGTTAAGACACGGTCAGTCAAGTTTCGGATGATCTCAAGTTTACGTAGGGTAGAATGTGGGAGGCCAGCCAGGTGTGCATTGTAATACTCAAGTCTAGAGAAAATAAAGGTATGGATGACGGTTTCAGAAGCAGCTGAGCTGAGGCAGGGGCGGAAACAGGCGATGTTACGGAGGTGAAAATAGGCGCGGATATGTGGTCAGAAGCTCATTTCAGGGTCAAATATGCAAAGAGTCTGGGTCAGCCTCAGACAGATGCGAGGGAGAGGGATGGAATCGGTGGCTTGGGAACGGGGTTTGTGGCGGGGTCTGAAAAAAATGGCTTCGGTCTTCCCAATATTTAATTGGAGAAAATTTCTGCTCATCCAGGACCGGATGTTGGACAAGCAGTCTGATAATTTAGAGACAGTGGAGGGGTCGAGAGAAATGGTATTGAGGTAGAGCTGGGTGTCATCAGCGTACATGTGGAAACTGACGCTGTGTTTTCGGATGATGTCACCGAGGGGACATAGGATAGATCCCTGGGGGACTCCAGAGGTAACGGTGCGGGAGCGGGAAGAGAAGCTGTTGAATGCGATTCTCTGGCTATGTTTAGGTAGATAATAATAGAAGCAGGCGAGTGCAGTCCCACCCAGCTGGACGGTGGTGGAGAGGCGTTGGAGGAGGATGGAGTGGTCAACTGTGTCAAAGGCTGCAGACAAGTCGAGAAGGACGAGGAGAGATAGTTTACCTTTGTCACAGTCACAAAGGATGTCATTTTAAATTTGATGAGAGTTACATAAGAACATAAGAACATAAGAATTAGGAACAGGTGTAGGCCATCTAGCCCCTCGAGCCTGCTCCGCCATTCACCAAGATCCTGGCTGATCTGGCCGTGGACTCAGCTCCACTTACCCACCCGCTCCCCATAACCCTTAATTCCCTTATTGGTTAAAAATCTATCTATCTGTGATTTGAATACATTCAATGAGCTAGCCTCAACTGCTTCCCTGGGCAGAGAATTCCACAGATTCACAACCCTCTAGGAGAAGAAATTCCTTCTCAACTCGGTTTTAAATTGGCTCCCCCGTATTTTGAGGCTGTGCCCCCTAGTTCTAGTCTCCCCGACCAGTGGAAACAACCTCTCCGCCTCTATCTTGTCTATCCCTTTCATTATTTTAAATGTTTCTATAAGATCTCCCCTCATCCTTCTGAACTCCAACGAGTAAAGACCCAGTCTGCTCAATCTATCATCATAAGTTAACCCCCTCATCTCCGGAATCAGCCTAGTGAATCGTCTCTGTACCCCCTCCAAAGCTAGTATATCCTTCCTTATAGTTGTTTCGGTACTGTGGCAGGGGCAGAAACCTAATTGGAGGGATTCAAACATGGAGTTGCGGGAAAGATGGGCACGGATTTGGGAGGCAAAAACATGTTCAAGGACTTTGGAGAGGAAAGGGAGGTTGGTGATTGGGCAATAGTTTGCAAGCACAGTGGGGTCAAGGGTTGTTTTTTGTGAGGAGAGGGATGATGACGGCAGATTTGAAGGAAAGGTACCTGAGGAGAGAGAGCCGTTAACAATGTCAGCTATCATGGGAGCCAGAAAAGGAAGTTGGGTGGTCAGCAGTTTAGTGGGAATAGGATCATGGGAGCAGGAAGTGGGTCTCATTGCCACGGGTGAGCGTGGAGAGGTCATGAGCGGAGATCGGAGGGAAACTGGAGAAAGATACGACTTCAGGGCTAGGGCAGGGGGGAAACTTTGGAGGATGTTTGCCCAGTGGGCTAGGGGAAGGAATGGGAGTGGCAGAGGCAGTTGAACAATGGTCTCAATCTTAGAGACAAAGAAGTCCATGAGCTCCTCACACTTGCTGTTGGAGGTGGGTGTGGTGGAGACAGGGGAGAGGGGATTAAGAACACACTTAGCAGTAAACAATAGAAGCTGGGGGTTATCTTTGCATTCCAGAATGATCCTGGAATAGTGAGCAGTTTTGGCAGATGAGAGCAGGCCCCGACAATGCTTTAAGTGGTCCAGCCAGACCTAGCTAAACCAGTTGTCCGCCACACCTGTTCAAGTCTGTGCCCCTTTGGACTAAAGTGAACGGAGATGAGGGCCATATCAGGGAGCGTACCAGGGGGGACGGCGAGGGTGAGAGAGAGTAATGGTTTTAATAGGGACTAGGGCATCAAAGGCGGTGGAGAGGGTGTGGTTGAGCAGATTGGTGGCTGCAGAAATGTCAAGGTGAATGGAGGACCAAAGGCTGGACAGTTGATATTTCGTAAGTGCAGTTGGGAGAGAGTTTTTTCCAAGCCGGACACAAAAGGAAGTGTGGTTGGGGAAGTGGGGGGAGGTAGGGTGATGGGGAGGAAGGGGGTTGTGGGTGGAGAGCGACACAAGGAAGGATAGATTAGTTAAGGAAAGCGATAAGGTAGACAGAGAGAAACTATTTCTAGTGGTTGAGGATTCTAGAAGTAGGGGGGCATAGTCTAAAGATTAGAGCTAGGTCTTTCAGGAGTGAAATTAGGAAACACTTTTACACACTGTTGTAGGAGGTAGGCACCTTTAGAATATACCAGAATACTAGGCATTAGGCACCTGCTAGATATATCTAAACGCATATAAGTTTAAAGTGGCCACACATAAAATGGCTGCCCAGGCATGATGGGAAATCAGGTAGTCAAGCTGTGAACTGTTGAATGTTCAATGACCGAGCAATAACCCTGTGAGGCCCACTATAGGAATGCCTTGGATGCAGGATAAGAATAATGAGGAGAGAACCCATCTCCCGTATTCAAGGCCATAAACCAATTAATTCCCCAGGAAGAAAGAGATAAGAGAACCCATCTCCTGTAAACAAGGTTATAAACCAATTATTTCTCCAAGAAAAAAGAACTAGTGAGAGAACCACTAATCTCCTGTAGTAAAGTTATCAATCAGCCCAAGCTGACAAGAGACGAACACATGGTTCCTGAGACATAAGGGGAATTCTATTGGGTTAAAAGAACCTATTTGTAATCTATAATCGTTGTGATTGGCTTGTGTCCAGCCGTGATGGGCTGTGTAACTGTAGTAAACTGTTTGTAACTGTTGTGAAACATATAAAAGTGAATGTAACCCTTTGTTCTGTGGAGAGAAGCCTGGACTCAGTCTTGTGATTTCCTCCCCGCTAAGCGTAATAAAGGCCGCATCAGCATTGGAACCGACTCTGAGTGTTGAGTGATTCTTCTGAGAAAACATTAACGCTAACAGTGGCGTAGTCGACGGGATTTCCCGGAGTCGCTGGACGCCCTGGGAAAAACCCGGGTGAGTATAAAAAAAAACGATTTTTAAGTATAAAGGGTGCGGAAGGTAGAAGCTGGTTGATCGACACGAGGAGACGGTCTAATATCTCAAACGCCTAGCCTGAGCCTGAAATAAGAGGACTTTTGTCCCACGTGACGGCCAGGAACCAAGTAGGCGTAGGGAACACACTTAGACCGTGGGATCGTGATACCGAGAGACATCTTCCGGACCCAGTAGTGTAATTTGAAATACCCCGGGGTAGAACCAAGCGGTGTACAGCGGCTAACGGAATCCAAACCTGTGAACAGGGTCGGACCAACGGGCCGAGCGGTGGTAGGTAGTCGTTAAGGATACGTAGAGCACTGCGGGAATTGCTTAAACGCGTTTTTAAGAATTGTATAAGTTTGTGTAACAGCAGAACTTGTGACCTGACAGTAGCCAAGAGACAGTTTACTACAAGTCGCGCTAGAAAGAAAGCGGACCTCTGAGAGTAGATTCCTAACGGTACTAGTCCTACCCAGGAATGGCCACGAAAACAAGTAAACTTGAGTGGGGACCAGAAGGGTCGCTTACCCGCCATCTGGCGGAAAAACAAAAGAAGCTAATCGAAAAAATGATTAAAGCAGGGTGGAATCCTCAGGAACTAGTTATGTGAGGAATTATTAAGATAAAACTACGAATTCCCTGAAAGGTCATGGATCCAAAAATAGAGCCGGCCAAAACAAGAAGAGAGACTGTTGTAAAAATGTCTGATCGTTGAGTGAGAAGTGTCTGTGTGATTTTTGACTGCAGAATGAATTTTTTTATGTTTTCATGTTCCGAAAGCCTGGTTGGAAGAGGAATGCAAGTATCTGTTTATTTTAGAAACAGAGTGAAAGTCTTTTTTTAGCTCTTTGTAATGTTGTCCTGTATGTGGGAAGTTTTAAGACATTTAAGTTAGAAACGCAGGTGTGGATTTATTCGGATGATAAGTTACGGAGCTAGGAAAATAAACAAATAAAGGATAGGTTTGTTGAGCAAAAGATTTATTTGACACGCTCACTTACTTGCCGAAAGAAAACATGCAATGATTGATTGGGTTGAAAGACATAAATTTAGTCTCGGAATGAGATAAAGAATGCTTTAAAAAAAAGAGCTTCTAGCAAAAAAAAAAGTTTTAAATAAAGATTGAAATTACAAAGTTTGAATTGGGATTTTGAGATATTCAGAGAAGGCACAGAAAATACTGAGGTGGATTCAAAAAAAAAAAATTATTAAATTAAATCTGATCAGGTCAAACTTCTGGGCGAGTGGCGAGCTATCTGCGAAGGTGTAAAAGGGACTTTTGGAAAATGTTAAAAACAGCAAGCTTTAGTAACGACTTTGAAACTAGAGCATTTTGAGATAACGAAAGGCAGCACTCAAACTCTCAAAGCTGGACTCCGTTCCAGTTATGGAGAAAAAGAAAAAGATAAAGATGCCACTTTGAAAGTAAACAAATGATTTTAAATTAATAACTTTATGGAGTTACGAACCCTCCGTGTAAAATACAAAACCTAATTTGAAGAAAGAAAAAAAAGATGTAACGGACTAAATGGAAAAAGACATAACTTACTAAATACTAGTTGATGTTTGCTGTGAAAAAGATATTGGTTTAATTAGAAGGAAAAAAAAAATTGGAATAAGTAAAAAACACTCTACATGGATTCGAATTTTAAATTATGAAAAAGTTTCAATGCAGTTTGAAAAGATTTCCAAAATGGACAGTGTTTATCAAAAAAAGTCCCGAACAGTCTAAACAAGCAGGAGGGTTTTGAAGATAACGAGGAGAAAGAGAGAAATAAAAAAAAACAGAATTGAATTTCAATAAACAAAATTGCTATTGTATGTGTGGTCTTGTTTTAAAACAATTTTTAAAAAAAATCTTTGGCAAATACTTGAATTAGAAGTTAAGAAAACATTGGAGTTTACTCTAATGATTTATGCTGTTTTTAACGGATTCCTAATTTCGAAGCCAGTTTTGAAGGCACAAAGACTTTTTTTCAGATGATTACGTGAAGTCACGTAATGACATCAGGTCTTCTTACAAACCTAGAAAGGAGTTAACCCTTTCCATTGACAGCCGTTTTATACTGAACATTATTAATTTGGATTTCTTAATAGGAAAAAAAAGACTCACCTAACAGAGGAAACAAAAATAAAAACAGAACTAGCTTATGTAATAATACTTGCCTGATACAATAAAGAAATAGATACTCAATAAAACAAATTGAAGAGTTAAAAGCTAAGATAAACAGGCTGGAAGAGATAACGGGACTAGACGGATAGTGCAGTGCGCAGTCATAGCACCATCACCTCTGGCAATAGAGCCAATGTACCCCACGGTGGGTAGGTGTAGTCCACAAACCCAACCTAACGGTAAAGCAGACAGCGATGTTTGGAGGAATAGCTTTGGCCTTGGTCATAATAGGAGTTTGGGTAATATTTAAGTGGGTAAAGACATGGGCGCACGCCCTACAGATTCAACTCGAAATGGTTCGATTATAACCTTGTGCTTCTGATTTTGCAGGGTGACAGGGACACTCGTAGAGCAAAAAACTTAACCCCTGGTGACGACCAGGCCGTCTGTTTAAAATTACAGATAATACTTACCGGAATGGGAATACGAAAGGCGCTACTCGTAATATGGATAGCCCTGCGACATGCACGTACCCTGGGCAACACCGACGGACAGCAGAGCACGCTGGAAATAAACAACTACATGAACTATGGAGTCTTGTTTAATTTAACGGACGGAATGTGCATCCCAGCAGCCAAGGATTGGAGCAAGGACAGGACTTATTTTAATGCATGGTTACAAGTGAATCCTAATAAGAATCCTAATAAGAATAAGAGTATGTGTACAGTGCTCCACGGGTATAAGGAGCAGATGCATTAAACGGAGGGATGAATGTACTTTCGGCATAATTTGCGCGCCTCCGGGACAATCCCAGCAATCAGTCATCCGCAAGAAGGGAATGGGGCTGTGTGGGTATTACGAGGAGGCGGGGGCGGCTGCAATATCATTGTATGTATGTTTCTCACCCCCTCCGACACCGCGCCCCATAAGAATCACTACATTGCCCGAGGAACTGCCTTGTCCCATAACTACGAAGGGACCAGAGAATGGGATTGTAATGTACAACGAGGGGGAACTGTTGTATGATAATGTTAAACATGAAATTGTGCCTGTTCTGATCAATATTTCAGGCATCCAGATGCCGGAATACTGTACAGAACAGTCAAGGAAGATGTACAATGTATTAAGTAAAGTTGTAATGCAGCAGGCTGCCGATGCAATGGGTGCCAGTAGGTTCTGGGGACAGGGGTTAGCCCCCAGGATGAAGAGGGAAATAGTTAATGATGTTGCTACCGTTTTCAATACAGGGACCTCCGTAGTGAACTCGATAGACATACAAGGATTAAATGAGAGGGTGGAACAGCTTAGAGGGGTGATGAAGGGGTTATTGGAGAGGGTGGAGCAAAACCAGGAAGACCAAGCCAACCTAGGAAAGGAGGGTGCCAAAATCCAGCTGGATGGCATCTCAGTCCTGGAAGCTCACGTCAGAACCATCAATCACCTCATTGATAGAGAACAGGAAGATACAGGGAAAGCAAAGACAGGGGCAACTCTGTCACGCTTATGGTCTGTGGATGGTGGGACAGATCCGCCACAATCTCGACCAGATCCAACGCGGGGAAGTACCCGATTGGATAGACAGTTCACATTTAGCTCAGTTGGCTAACCAAAGGGGGACACTGGATAACTGTACTCTGAAGGGACTGACCAGAGTATACCTAGCAATTCCAGATTGCCAGATGGGTAGGACTACCGGGATAGGGACAGTCCTGATGATCCCTATAGCCACGCCGGACTCAGGGCCGTTCCCCCTATACCAACGAGAGAATATCGGAATAATACGGGAAAATGTCTCCATACGTTACTATCTGACCACCACCTCTGCCGTTCGTCGAAACAACATACTTACCGGGATTTCCCTAGCAGATTGCAAGCAAAAGGGGGAAATCACAGTATGCCCTCACCTGGTGGGCCGAGGGGAGCTAGACGAGTACGGGTTTAACCGAACCGATGGGTGTGTACTAGAAATAGTGCCCGCACACATGCACTTCGCGAGGGCAGGCTACGGAGGGAAGGGAAGATACTGCGTCTCTACTACTGAGCGTTCATTCCAGTATAATGACCTGCAGTGCCCTATACCACAGCCAAACTTTTGCTTTACACCACTACGACCTGTCGCGATCGGGCAAGCGCATATCATCCAGGTTAGGCGCCGGAAGTCCGAAGTTATTGAGGTAACCGATCAGCTCCATGATCATTTGCAGGATTATGACGAGCCAGAGCAGGTCCCTATCCCACATCTAACCGAAGTATTACGAGAGTTGAGGCTCAGAGTGGGTCAATCCGTAAAGCTCTACCACCAACTACAAACTAAAATCAAAGTACTGGAAGAAGATACCGAGGTAGACTTACAAAGTCAGAGTTGGTGGAGAAAGGTCTGGGACTGGGGAATAAATGTGAACATCCACCCATGGATTCGAATAATTTCACATATACTGGTCGGGATACAATTGATCTTAGCAATAACATGGGGCGTAATGGCCTGCCAGGCATGCAGACACCACGCACAACGAAGACGGACAAATCACCGTTCCCCGGATACTAAACAAGCCTATTTTATAAGGGGGCAGGAGGATTTGGCCTTTGTCAATTCGATTTAAGCAACCGGGACTCCTGAAACCGCGTGACTGGCCAGCACGTTGAGGCAGGGACTACCGGGCCGTGCACAAAATCTAATAAAGGTCGAATGGTCGGTTAAAAGGGGACTAGGACTAGTCCCTTTACCGAAAGGGAGAGTTGTTGTAGGAGGTAGGCACCTTTAGAATATACCAGAATACTAGGCATTAGGCACCTGCTAGATATATCTAAACGCATATAAGTTTAAAGTGGCCACACATAAAATGGCTGCCCAGGCATGATGGGAAATCAGGTAGTCAAGCTGTGATCTGTTGAATGTTCAATGACCGAGCAATAACCCTGTGAGGCCCACTATAGGAATGCCTTGGATGCAGGATAAGAATAATGAGGAGAGAACCCATCTCCCGTATTCAAGGCCATAAACCAATTAATTCCCCAGGAAGAAAGAGATAAGAGAACCCATCTCCTGTAAACAAGGTTATAAACCAATTATTTCTCCAAGAAGAAAGAACTAGTGAGAGAACCACTAATCTCCTGTAGTAAAGTTATCAATCAGCCCAAGCTGACAAGAGACGAACACATGGTTCCTGAGACATAAGGGGAATTCTATTGGGTTAAAAGAACCTATTTGTAATCTATAATCGTTGTGATTGGCTTGTGTCCAGCCGTGATGGGCTGTGTAACTGTAGTAAACTGTTTGTAACTGTTGTGAAACATATAAAAGTGAATGTAACCCTTTGTTCTGTGGAGAGAAGCCTGGACTCAGTCTTGTGATTTCCTCCCCGCTAAGCGTAATAAAGGCCGCATCAGCATTGGAACCGACTCTGAGTGTTGAGTGATTCTTCTGAGAAAACACTAACGCTAACAACACGAAGAGTGATAGAACTTTGGAACTCTCTTATAAGAACATAAGAAATAGGAGCAGGAGTAGGCTATTTGGCCCCTCAAGCCTGCTCCGCCATTCAATAAGATCATGGCTGATCTGATCTTGGCCTCAACTCCACTTCCCTGCCCACTCCCCATAATCCTTCACTCCCTTATCGTTCAAAAATCTGTCTATCTCCACCTTAAATATATTCAATGACCCAGCCTCCACAGCTGTCTGGGCTAGAGAATCCAAAGATTCACGAACTTCTGAGAGAAGAAATTCCTCCACATCTTGGTTTTAAATGGGCGGCCCATTATTCTGAAACTATGCCCCCTAGTTCTAGATTCCCCTAGTGTTTGCCAAAGTTGGTAAGAATACCACAGAGTTCTATGAGGTGTTCGTTTGCTCAGGGACACTGAATGCGGACACTCTGTTCTTCCAGGCCTTTAAGAGGAACACATGTCAAAATGTTGCTGTTGTGTATCTGTAAAGCACGCACTCCCATGTTCCGCCAACAGGGAGCTCATCCCCTGAAGTCCCAAGGGATCCCAGCATCCCTTGGGAGCACTGTATCTCAGCCGGCCCCTAAGGCCTGTTCCTCACTCTGGAGTGTCTTATTAAAGACTGAGGTCACTGTTAGTTTAACCTCCCTGTGTACAGCCTCATCTGTGTTAGGAACATAATAGTTCCTTTAGAGCTGAACTAATTAAAGCCAGGTACACCACTTGATGTGTGCTTATGCAGTCTTATCCAATACACACATCTATTTTAGCATCTTATATCAGTAGGGAAAATGTGCGGCATGACATTTTGCAGTCTGAGTTTATGACATGCTACTTTTAAAGTGTTTCAAGATATTGAAGACTCACTAGAATTGGAGAAAACATAACAAGAGTCAAATGTAATTAACGTAAGTATTTCTCATTTAGAAAGTGCCGGCCTGCACTGCAGTAGATACATACTGAGTAGTTCAGTTCCTGGGGAATCCGCAAGCAAAAATAAATTGGAAAACTACCATTGTTTTTGCTCGCGTGCAACATTTGTTTTTATGCTAAATTTGTTATGCTGTTGAAGATGATCATCATTGCCTTGAAATTACTCTGATTGGGGTATGTAAACTGCAATCTGGGGGGAGAGGCGAGGTCCCGGTCAGGGCAGCACTCCACCCGTTCCTGTCAGCAATCGAGAATTGTCACAGCATGCGCCTTCAACGTGCTCAACCCTTTCTGTCGTCTAGTCATTGAAAGCCAAGAGCATAATCATCTGAAATCTGATATCAAACCACCTGAAGATAAAGGCAGCGCAGAACAACATGCTTTGCAGGTAGAAAGATCCAACTGAGTGAGCTGCAAACAGTAACGCCAAAACAAATCTCACCAACTCCTGTGGTCGTGCATCACTCAACACACAATGGCCGCAATCTTCCCAGCCCTGCGAGTGAGGGTTTGGAGGCGGGCCCACTGTCACAATGGCCCTGATTGACAGCGGGTCATGATCCCGCTCTGAATCAGCTGTCAGATGTGCGTTTGGATAGCAGACCTGACAGCAAGCGGCGGGACAGGTAATTAGCATCATTAAAAACTACTTAAATGCTAGTTGAGAGGCTTAAAAACAGGGACTTACATTTTACCAACCTTTTGACGGCTTTGTTGTCCCTAAGGTTTCACGCCAGATATGTGGCTTCAGGTTCTCCATGACTCCATTACTTTCAATCAGTGACAGCTGCAAAAGTGGTATAAAAGGTACAGTTTCACAGCTGTTCACTTCTAAATGTCAGATGCTGCAGACTTCAGTATTAGAAATAGTACTTTGAGCCTCCTACAGGTTGGCGTAGCTTGTAGAGAACTCTGTTCACTGTAAACTTGTGAGAAACTTCTGACCAGTGCCAGATTGGTTCTGCCAACGCAACTGGATCCAGCAGAAGAACAATCAAGCTGGATTCTATTTATGTTCTCTCATCTTCGTCCTCAGAGTCTGATGAGGAAGAGCTGCAGGAGCAGCAGAACCAGCCACGCCAGCAGCAGGAGCAACAACAACAAGAGAAGCTCCTACCTTCCCCTGAGCCACCTCATGCTGCACAGGGTGAAGGGCATCAGCACAGGGATGAGCCACGCCGGAGGCAATAACCCCAGCATAGAGTCTACAGGCAGAGGATGAGCTCCTTGAACATGACGGAGCAGCACTGCCGAAGGAGACTCAGGCTATCGCGCCAGGTTGTCACTGACCTTTGTGCATTGCTGGAGGAAGACCTGCAGCCCAGAGGAAGGGGTGGACACCCATTGCCAGTAGCAGGCAAAGTCACTCTTGCCCTCAACTTCTTCGCCTCAGGCTCCTTCCAGGCATCTGCCGCAAACGCATTTCCCAGTCTGCCGCGCATAGGTGCGTCGCACAAGTCACCGATGCCCTGTTTCACAAGTCGGGCAACCATATAAAGATTACCATGGACCAAGCCAATGTGCCTGAGAGGGCGATCGGCGTTGACGATCTGGCTGGCTTCCCACGGGTGCAGGGAGAGATTGACTGCCTCAGCTCGTGCTGTTCCCTGAAGTAGTACGTCGCAACGCTGTCCAGGGGCCGCTTGCCTTTTATGGCCCCGACCTGCTGCTTGTGTTTCCTCGCAGGTCGGGGCCGCCACGCTGTCCACCACATGCCTTAAAAAACACATCATGACCAATCATTTCTCGATTCTCATCACTCCCCTTGTTAATGGATGATGAAAGGCATGCAACTGCATGAATAATAATTGGGTCACCAGCTTCTTCTATTGAGCCCCTCTCTCTGTCCCCCACTTACGGAACCTCCACCACTCCAGCTATGACTACTGCTGCCTCCTCCGCATTGGTCAGATGATACATGGATTGGGGGCCTCCTCCCGTTCTCTCCCTCTCCCTCTTATTGTGTGCAATCTTTTCCTGCAAGGAGGGAAAGAAGAGATGGTTGAATGAGACTGCTAGAATGAGCATTATTTATGGAATGGGATACAGCTTTGCATGGAGACTTCGATGGAGTGGCTTGGTGATACCAAGTTGCCTCGTTTTGTCCTGTTACTTGTTATCCTTGCGTTATGATGAGACTGAGTATGAGGGATGGAAAGTAAGATGGGGGACCTGATAATGGCAATAGAGAGGAAGGGCTGGATTAAGGGCCAAGGGATCTTGGTGTGAGTAATGCTGTGCTATAGTATGGTTGTACAATGTACATTGGGGGGGGGGGGGGATGTGATGACAGACACAGCAGCAACAAGGTAAGTGTCGCTTTATACTCACTTTTCCAGATCTCAGAAGATCGTTGAACCTTTTGCAGCACTGTACCAAGGTGCGAGGCACAACTGATGTAACGGATCTCTCCTGGGCTACCTGTAGCCACGCTGCCTTTGTCTGCTGAGGCGGCCTCTTCCTGCTGTTCGCAGGGAACAGAACCTCCCTACGTCCTCTCACTCCCTCCACAAGACGATGGAGGCCGTCATTGCTGAGCAGTGGAGCTGATTTTTGTCTTGCTGCTTACATAACACACACACAAAAAAAAAGAGGGCAGTTATAAGTGTCTGGAGTGTCCCCCAGATCGGGGGCACTCGATCTAATGTTTATTTTGTACTCCCCAAAAGAGTTGTGGTGAGGATTCCATTAGCACGGGCAGGTATGGGTCTCAGATATTTAGCATTATACAGAGCTGCTCTGAAGACAACCTTTGTTGGATACTATTTCACACTGAAAGTTGAAATAGGGAAGACAGTACTCAAGAATAAAATTAAAAGTGTGCTTGAATATTTTTTTTCGGAATATTTCTCTGCCTTGGGCCAAATAAATATTGATATTCTTTAAAAAACTGCATCACTGCTACGTACTCTCAACAAGATTCACTATGATGGAAGCGCACTTTACAGTCCTAACCAGCCCTCAAAATGGAAAAATTAGGTATAGAATTACATAGGACTTACTGCACAGAAACAGGCCATTTAGCCCAACTAGTCTGTGCCAGTGTTTATGTGCCACTTCAGCCTCCCTCCATCTCATCCTATCAGCATAACCTTTTATTCCTTTCTCCCTCATGTGTTTATGTAGCTCCCCCTTAAATGTATCTGTGCTATTCATCTCAACTAGATGCAGTATAATGTGGATAAATGTGAGGTTATCCACTTTGGTGGCAAAAACAGGAAGGCAGAATATTATCTGAATGGCAACAGATTAGGAAAAGGGGAGGTGCAATGAGACCTGGATGTCATGGTACATTGAAAGTTGGCATGCAGGTACAGCAAGCGGTGAAGGAGGCAAATGGCATGTTGACCTTCATAGCTAGGGGATTTGAGTATAGGAGCAAGGAGGTCTTACTGCAGTTGTACAGGTCCTTGGTGAGGCCTCACCTGGAATATTGTGTTCAGTTTTGGTCACCTAATCTGAGGAAGGACGTTCTTGCTATTGAGCGAGTGCAACGAAGGTTCACCAGACTGATTCCCGGAATGGCAGGACTGACATATGAGGAGAGGCTGGATTGACTGGGCCTGTATTCACTGGAGTTTAGAAGAATGAGAGGGGATCTCATAGAAACATATAAAATTCTGACTGGATTGGACAGGTTAGAGGCAGGAAGAACGTTCCTGATACTGGGGAAGTCTAGAACCAGGGGTCACAGGCTAAGGATAAGGGGTAAGCCATTTAGGACCGAGATGAGGAGAAACTTCTTCACTCAGAGAGTTGTAAACTTGTGGAATTCACTACTGCAGAAAGTTGATGAGGCCAATTCGTTAGATATATTCAAGAGGGAGTTAGATATGACCCTTACAGCTCAAGGGATATGGAGAGAAAGCAGGAAAGGGGTACTGAGGTGAATGATCAGCCATGATCTTATTGAATGGTGGTGCAGGCTCGAAGGGCCGAATGGCCTACTCCTACATCTATTTTCTATGTTTCTATGTTTCTATGTTACGCCTTGCGGTACAGAGTTCCACGGTCGAACCATTCCTGTTTCTCCTGAATTCCCTATTGGATTTATTAGTGACTATCTTATATATAAGGCCCCTAGTTTTGGACTCCCCCACAAGTGGAAACATTATCTCTATGCTTTCCCTATCGAATCCCTTCATAATCTTAAAGACTTCGATCAGGTTACCCCTTGATCTTCACTTTTCGAGAGAAAAAGAGCCCTAGTTTGTCCAGTCTTTCCTGATAGTTCTAATGTAGCCTCTTAGTTCTGGTATCAACCTTTAAATCTTTTCTGCACTTTCCATATCCTCTTTATAATATTGGAGATCAGAATTGTGCACAGTACTCCAAGTGTGGCATCTCTACCTACAATGGCTGATTTGGAAAAAAATTGCTCCGTTCGGCGCGGAGTTAATGTCTGACATGGATTATTTCCTTTTCCAATGTTCTCTATGTCCTCTCCTGAAGTTGCTGACTCAGATTAGGGGTATGGGTCCACAGGCGTTGGGGTTACCCTTCACAACTTCACCCTAATGCTTGTTCGTCATCTGGGGAGAGGGCGTGGTCCCGATTTTGAGCGTCAGCAGGTTATGCAAGGGTGGGGCACGGATCCTCGCTCGAGGCACATGATCTCTGAACTTCCCTGTCGGTGTCATAGTTGTTGGCAGCCCTCCCGCACCTCAACCATGGAACTATTCTTTCTCCGAGCATTGACAGTGAATGTTAGCAGGTTTCTGGGGCCATAGCAGTCAACAATAACTTGCAGTGATATAGCGTTTTTAACATCGCAAAACATCCCAAGGTATTTCACAGGTGCTTGATCAGACGAAGGTTGACACCAAGCCAAAGAAGTATTGGGACAGGTGACCAAAAGTTTGATCAGAGTGGTAGGTTATAAGGAGCCCATTAAAGGAAGAGAGAAGTGGAGAGGTTTATAGAGGGCATTCTAGAGCTTAGGGCCTACATAGAAACATAGAAAGGAGATGCAGGAGTAGGTCATTCGGCCCTTCGAGCCTGCACCACCATTCAATAAGATCATGGCTGATCATTCACCTCAGTACCCCTGTCCCGCTTTCTCTCCATACCCCTTGATCCCTTTAGCCATAAGGGCGATATCTAACTCCCTCTTGAATATATCCAATGAACTGGCATCAATAACTCCGCCACAGGTAGCTTGCCCATTGCTGCTCTTGAATTTCGGGTTGGTTGTTTCACCAGTTGTGGCCCTCAGGTAAATACCGTGACGGGGGGATGGGGCGGGGGTAGTGGGGGGGGGTGGGGGGGCGCGGGTGGTAGGAAAGAGGAGAGAAGGACAGTGAAAGGGGGTACCGATACCAAGCTAGCTGTGGAGCAGAGAGCAGGAGCACTTTTTCTCCTCCTGGCTCCACTTGCATATTTAAAAAAAAAATTACATTTACCTTTTTGGTGGCAGCTGCTTCCTAGGCCGCATCCAGGCCCAGAGCACCTGACGAAACAGGTCCAAATTGAGAAGCCCAATTTCTCAGAAGGGACCTAAAAGGGGCATTAGGTCTTTCATTATGCAAAGGGCCTAACGCCTATCTTAGGCGCGGATGCCTGAAAATTATTTGAGGGCAATATGGCGGCGGAAGGTCTTGAGGCATCCTTGGGGCCCAGGTCATAAGCCTGGTAAAGCCGTTCTGGAAAATAGGCATAATTGTAATATATGCACCTGTGAGTATGCTCACAGGTTTGTTGAGCTGTTGTTGTGGCGGTGTCCACCAGTACGCTCACGGCCTTCCGCGAGAGGTGGGCGCCGGAAGGACTGGAGTGCATTGTTACTGCCGGCAACCAAATTTTAATTTGATTTTATATGTTTTAAAGTTTAATTTGTTTTAATTGCCGGATTTTTAGTGTCCCCCTCCCCTTTTATAGGGGGCACTTGTAAAATATATGGTTTTAATGCCCCCCCAAAAAACACAAAAAAAAACAAAAAAAAGAAACAAAAAACTTTTTTAAAAAAAGGGGCAGTTAAGTGTCTGGAATGTCCCCAGATCGGGGGGCACTTGATCTAACGTGTATTTTGTTCCCCCCCCCCCCCCAAAAGAGTTGTTGAGCTGTTGTTGTGGCGGTGTCCACTGGTACGCTCACGGCCTTCAGCGAGAGGTGGGCACCGGAGGGACTGGAGTGCATTATTACCCCCGGCAACCAAATTTTAATTTGACTTTATATGTTTTAAAGTTTAATTTGTTTTAATTGCCGGTTTTAGTGTCCCCCTCCCTTTTTATAGGGGGCACTTGTAAAATATATGGTTTTAATGCCCCCCAAAAAATCACACAAAAAACCCCACAAAAAACCCCCCCAAAAAAACATTAAAAAAAATAAAGGGGCAGTTAAAAGTGTCTGGAGTGTCCCACAGATCGGGGGGCACTTGAGCTGATGTTTATTTTGTTCCCCCCAAAAGAGTTGTTGAGCTGTTGTGTTGGGAGTGGCTTAGCAGTCACATGATGTTCAGAAGACTCAATAAAACCCCAGCCAGTTATGTTCAGGGGATCACAATGAGGCAGATGGTTGTGAGCCTAGTGGAGGTACTGGTAATGTGTAGTGTCATTGTTAAACCTTTGCTAATAAACCAACTAGTTCTTAATAGCAATGTGCTGCTATGAATTCTTAAGCAAAGAACACATGATGCAAATACATTACAATAATGGTGACCAATTTCAACCCTTCTGTATCAAACTATTCCACAGCCAGCCAGGTAAATGATCTTAAGCACCTGGAAAAGGTGCATTTGAGTACTTTTGTTACCCAGCATCATCACCAAGTACTGCAAGTCAAGTGGAGCGTGGCCAGATGCAGAATCAAGTCCCCTCTAAACCAATAATGTGCTTCAACCTAAGCAGAGTATTCCCACAACACACACGGCACCGCTGTGACATTCTCATTTTCCCCTTCAATCATCCTTCTGACCCTTATGAGTAAGATCGATAGTCTAGACAAAGTTAAGGCCAGTTTTATTCTGCAGACTCGTACACTAGGGAGTAAGCTGAGGCTGCCCAATGCTTTTTATTGAAGGCATTAAAAGGCCAAGAGAAGAATGGAACATTAGTACGACTGGCCCAGCCCAGGCTTCAGAGGAGAAATAACAATTTTTTAACCAACTGTGCTACCTGTCCTCTAAAAGGTCCTGACCTTTAATTGGTTTGACAATCAGTAAATAATGGGTATTATGCGAAGGCATTCCACCCTGCCCTCTTCACAAGAATTCCAGTTCTCAAGGTTACTGGGTCTTGGGACCTCAATTTAGTGTTATATTTTACACACGGTAACAGGAAATTCACTGCCTCACATACCTCATTATGATCTGCAAAAATACTCTACTCCAGAGACTGTGATATAACGAGGGTGGAATGTATCTGGAAGCCGTTTTGCTTTCCGCGAACCACGTTAGATCTTTCTGATCATTTCTATATTACGAACATGCCATCCCCAAGCTCATGACCCTTTTCATTGCCGTCCAGCCATAACAAGAGCAGCCAAACAGATATGCTCATTACTGCGGTTCAATCTATCTATGATAAAAATGCAAATACACACAATCTGCTGGAGCGGTGCGAGGGTATGGTTTTAAAAAAAAACAACATTTTCCTTGCAGGCGCTGCAATAGCGCTCAGAGGAATTATCTCCATACTTGATCTGCCTCATTATGTGAAAGCTCTCCTGGGAGTAATGCAAATGAGTAATCTCCGCATATGGGAGTCCGGCTGTTTTGCCACAGCATCTGGGGGGAATAAAGAGCAGCATTTCCGAGAGTGAGCTTAATCGACCGTAAATTAGCAGCAACAGCACAAATGGTAGAAGCCATGGCGATGCAGAGGAAGATTGCGCGTGATGATGATGATGATAGAACAAAAAAGGGCCAATTAGCTGTCACTATTTTGTGAGCACTGAGTTCTCAGGATGCCTGGCAGATCCCTCAGAGCATTGTAAAAGAAGCACTAGATTAGGTCAGGGATTTCCTCTAACGTGAGCAGAGCTCACCACAAGCATGCCAAGTAAGACTTTACCACATTTTTTTTTTAAATTGCTTAAAATAATTTAAAGAGTCTAATTCTTAATTTTCCTGTAGATAACGCTAATTGTAAATTGTGGATTATCCACCATGTAAAATTGACTAAATGAAAGGTAATAGCTCTTCAGCTAAATTATCCATCAAACTAATTATCTTAGTTTATTGGGAAGGAAGAATTGTTTTCTGAATAGCAATGTGCAGAATGGTTTTAAACATTCCACGGGCTTCTTCAGAAGACTAATTATACTGCATACATCTTGAGTCAGTGCAAAACATTTCAGCTATCAACTGAAATGAAATAGGCGGTCTTGGAGCTATATTTCTGCGACCACACTCACCACCAGAAAGGCTCCGACACAGGGAGTGGCACACGGTTACAAATGGTCCCCAAACTGCCGGATAACATGAGCATGACGTCACCAGAACGCGAGTTAGGCAGGGGCGGTGAGATGACCATACACTTGCAAAAGGACAACTGTAATCTGGCACGAGCCGGAGTTTAGAAAGTTCCCAAGCGGTCAACTGGGCTTCATTTTTTTTTAAATGGTGGCCAAAGGCTGATGGGACAATTGTCTTTCTGCTAACATTAATATTTAACTTGAATTTGGATGTGAGTGAGCAGAGACAAAAACATGTGTGCATGCCCAGAGCTCCGTTTCCGATGGTCAGATATCGTGTGGGTCTGGTCACTACATTGTTACGATTAGGGGGTATGGTAACATAGTGGTTGTGTCACTGGGCTAGTAATCCAGAGGCCTGGACTACTGATCCAGAGTCATGAGTTCAAATCCCATCACGGCAGCTGGGGGGACATTAAATTCAGTTAATTAAATAAATCTGGAATAAAAAACTAGCGTCAGTAATGGTGACCATGAAACTGCTGGATTGTTGTAAAAACCCTTCTGGTTCACTACTGTCCTTTAGGGAGGGAAATCTGTCCTTACCCAGTCTGGCCTACATGCGACTCCAGACCCACAATGTGGTTGACTCTTAACTGCCCTCTGAAATGGCCCAGCAAGCTACCAAATTGCTGCAACAAACAGCGATTCAAGAAGGGGCCTCACTACCACCTTCTCAAGGGCAATTAGGAATGGGCAATAATTGCCAGTGATGCCCACATCCCAGGAATGAATAAAAAAAATGATACTGACCTAGAACGGATGCCTGTTATATAACTAGTCCTTACTGATGTCCAAATTTAACTCGAACTAGAAACCGATTGATGATTAGAGCTCAAAGCTGACTGAGTGATGGGGATACCAAAAGAATGCATGTGGAATGTCAACCTGCAATACTGCCTGCTCCATCTTCCACTACTGTCTGTACCAGATGAGGAGAAAAGATTTACACAGCAAGTTATTATGATCTGGAATGCACTGCCTGAAGAGTGGTGGAAGCAGATTCAATATTAATTTTTCCAAAGGGGAATTGGATATATACTTAAAAAGGAAAGACAGAAATGCAGGCCTATGGGGAAAGGGCAGGGGATTGGGACTAATTGGACAGCTCTTTCAAAGAGCGGGCACAGGCACGATGTACCAATGGCCGCCTTCTGTGCTGTAAGATTCTATTAAGAAGTACACAAATACGATCCACGCCTAAATGGCCTTAGTAACACACATTTAAATAATGGAACAGCAGGAGGCTAGACTATGATCTCTGCTGTTCCATTGCCAATTGCCCCATTCTGTTCTTTCAGTGGAATCTGTTGAACGTTAGCCGATACTGGATGGTAGATATTACTGGCAGATCAGAAGATGTCAAAACAAAAGAGGAAAACCTATTTGCCAATTACTGACTTGTATAAGCCATATATTATTAATACGCAAAGATTTAATGAACCATTCTCCTGTTCCTGACCACATCAGAAGTAGTTTGTGCTTTGAAAAGAGCTGCTGCATAATAAGTGCACCAGTAATGACTACTTTAGTGCTTTTGAAGCACATTAATTTCTTCCAGAAAATCAAGACACTTATTTCAGTATAACAGCAAGCCTCAATTAGAACTGTGCTGGAGCTAAAAGGTCACTTCGTGGTTTGATCAATATTTGCTTTCGCCCAGCTGAGTAAGCTGCTGGTTTCGGAACTGCACAAGTCGAGCGAACTTTTCGGAGATAAGGAGAGAACCAGCTCACTTTTTTTTTTACCACTTATGTGTGAACGGTTCCATTTCAAAATACTCCTGAACCAGACAGGTAGAATTTATGGGTTTCTGCTTGTATCTGATTGAATAAGATAAACCTATTTTTGTTATCAAGGGTATTAAGGATTATGTAACCAAAGCGGACAAATTGAGTTAAGATACAGAACAGCCATGATCTAATTGAATGTCGGAACAGGCTCGAGGGGCTGAATGGCCTACTCCTGTTCCCATGTTCCTAACCCATAAAGCTAAGGCTCTCATGGATGAAACAAGACCCATTCTTTGAGCTGGAACATCCTAGGCACAACTGCATCATTGTTGCTGAAGATGAAGACCGCGTAGGAAATATGCCCTGTAAATTGTCCAAGGGGTTCCTTTGAGATTCGTAAGGGAATTTCCTCAGGAAGCTGCCTGAAATGTGCTCAAAATGGCGTTTCAGATTGAAGGCTGCCCCGGAACCTGGAGTACAGCTGATGAACTGAATGCTGGGAAGTGCCTGATCGGCATTGCTCTCAGGGTCAAACACAGGCCATAAAAACTTTCAAGCTAATAAAGCTAGAAAGATTTTACGTTAATTACACCATAAAGGCTTGAATACACAAGCAGACATTCCTTACTGGTGTCATGAAGCCATTTGGACATTCAAACCATTCAGACTAATACTTAGTGAGATAAAAATACCCCATTTGCTAATTTGTGTGGAAAAGAATTCGACTTGCATCTACACCTTTCATTACTTCAGGATGTCCCAAAGCACTTTAGTGTCAATGCAATACTTTTTGAAATGTAGATACTGTTGCAATGTAGGAAGCATGGCAACAGAGCAAGAACCCAAAATCGCAAAATAATACATAACCGGATCTTCTGTTGTAGGAGCTGGTCGAGGGACGAATACTGGCCAGGGAATTGGGGTAACTCCCCTGCTCTTCTCGGAATATTGCCATGGGATCCGGTACATAGAAACATAGAAACATAGAAAATAGGTGCAGGAGTAGGCCATTCAGCCCTTCGAGCCTGCACCGCCATTCAATGAGTTCATGGCTGAACATGCAACTTCAGTACCCCCTTCCTGCTTTCTCGCTATACCCCTTGATCCTCCTAGTAGTAAAGACTTCATCTAACTCCTTTTTGAATATATTTAGTGAATTGGCCTCAACTACTTTCTGTGGTAGAGAATTCCACAGGTTCACCACTCTCTGGGTGAAGAAGTTTCTCCTCATCTCGGTCCTAAATGGCTTACCCCTTATCCTTAGACTGTGACCCCTGGTTCTGGACTTATCCAACATTGGGAACATTCTTCCTGCATCTAACCTGTCTAAACCCGTCAGAATTTTAAACGTTTCTCTGAGGTCCCCTCTCATTCTTCTGAACTCCAGTGAATACAAGCCCAGTTGATCCAATCTTTCTTGATAGGTCAGTCCCACCATCCCGGGAATCAGTCTGGTGAATCTTCGCTGCACTCCCTCAATAGCAAGAATGTCCTTCCTCAAGTTAGGAGACCAAAACTGTACACAATACTCCAGCTGTGGCCTCACCAAGGCCCTGTACAACTGTAGCAACACCTCCCTGCCTCTGTACTCAAATCCCCTCGCTATGAAGGCCAACATGCCATTTGCTTTCTTAACCGCCTGCTATACCTGCATGCCAACCTTCAATGACTGATGTACCATGACACCCAAGTCTCGTTGCACCTCCCCTTTTCCTAATCTGTCACCATTCAGATAATAGTCTGTCTCTCTGTTTTTACCACCAAAGTGGATAACCTCACATTTATCCACATTATACTTCATCTGCCATGCATTTGCCGAACTCACCTAACCTATCCAAGTCACTCTGCAGCCTCATAGCATCCTCCTCGCAGCTCACACTGCCACCCAACTTAGTGTCATCCGCAAATTTGGAGATACTACATTTAATCCCCTCGTCTAAATCATTAATGTACAATGTAAACAGCTGGGGCCCCAGCACAGAACCTTGCGGTACCCTATTAGTCACTGCCTGCCATTCTGAAAAGTACCCATTTACTCCTACTCTTTGCTTCCTGTCTGACAACCAGTTCTCAATCCACGTCAGCACACTACCCCCAATCCCATGTGCTTTAACTTTGCACATTAATCTCTTGTGTGGGACCTTGTCAAAAGCCTTCTGAAAGTCCAAATATACCACATCAACTGGTTCTCCCTTGTCCACTTTACTGGAAACATCCTCAAAAAATTCCAGAAGATTTGTCAAGCATGATTTCCCTTTCACAAATCCATGCTGACTTGGACCTATCATGTCACCTCTTTCCAAATGCGCTGCTATGACATCCTTAATAATTGATTCCATCATTTTACCCACTACTGAGGTCAGGCTGACCGGTCTATAATTCCCTGTTTTCTCTCTCCCTCCTTTTTTAAAAAGTGGGGTTACATTGGCTACCCTCCACTCGATAGGAACTGATCCAGAGTCAATGGAATGTTGGAAAATGACTGTCAATGCATCCGCTATTTCCAAGGCCACCTCCTTAAGTACTCTGGGATGCAGTCCATCAGGCCCTGGGGATTTATCGGCCTTCAATCCCATCAATTTCCCCAACACAATTTCCCGACTAATAAAGATTTCCCTCAGTTCCTCCTCCTTACTAGACCCTCTGACCCCTTTTATATCCGGAAGGTTGTTTGTGTCCTCCTTAGTGAATACCGAACCAAAGTACTTGTTCAATTGGTCTGCTATTTCTTTGTTCCCCATTATGACTTCCCCTGATTCTGACTGCAGGGAACTTACGTTTGTCTTTACTAGCCTTTTTCTCTTTACATATCTATAGAAACTTTTGCAATCCGCCTTAATGTTCCCTGCAAGCTTCTTCTCGTACTCCATTTTCCCTGCCCTAATCAAACCCTTTGTCCTCCTCTGCTGAGTTCTAAATTTCTCCCAGTCCCCAGGTTCGCTGCTATTTCTGACCAATTTGTATGCCATTTCCTTGGCTTTAATACTATCCCTGATTTCCCTTGATAGCCACGGTTGAGCCACCTTCCCTTTTTTATTTTTACGCCAGACAGGAATGTACAATTGTTGTAGTTCATCCATGCGGTCTCTAAATGTCTGCCATTGACCATCCACAGTCAACCCCCTAAGTATCATTCGCCAATCTATCCTAGCCAATTCACGCCTCATACCTTCAAAGTTACCCTTCTTTAAGTTCTGGACCATGGTCTCTGAATTAACTGTTTCATTCTCCATCCTAATGCAGAATTCCACCATATTATGGTCACTCTTCCCCAAGGGGCCTCGCACAACGCGATTGCTAATTAATCCTCTCTCATTACACAACACCCAGTCTAAGATGGCCTCCCCCCTAGTTGGTTCCTCGACATATTGGTCTAGAAAACCATCCCTTATGCACTGCAGGAAATCCTCCTCCACCGTATTGCTTCCAGTTTGGTTAACCCAATCTATGTGCATATTAAAGTCACCCATTATAACTGCTGCACCTTTATTACATGCACCCCTAATTTCCTGTTTGATGCCCTCCCCAACATCACTACTACTGTTTGGAGGTCTGTACACAACTCCCACGAACGTTTTTTGCCCTTTGGTGTTCTGCAGCTCTACCCATATAGATTCCACATCATCCAAGCTAATGTCTTTCCTAACTATTGCGTTGATCTCCTCTTTATCCAGCAATGCTACCCCACCTCCTTTTCCTTTTATTCTCTCCTTCCTGAATGTTGAATACCCCTGGATGTTGAGTTCCCAGCCCTGATCATCCTGGAGCCACGTCTCCGTAATCCCAATCACATCATATTTGTTAACATCTATTGGCACAGTTAATTCATCCACCTTATTGCGGATACTCCTTGCATTAAGACACAAAGCCTTCAGGCTTGTTTTTTTAACACCCTTTGTCCTTTTAGAATTTTGCTGTACAGTGGCCCTTTTTGTTCTTTGCCTTGGGTTTCTCTGCCCTCCACTTTTCCTCATCTCCTTTCTGTCTTTTGCTTTTGCCTCCTTTTTGTTTCCCTCTGTCTCCCTGCACGTCCACGTGAGAGGTTTAATTTTGCATCTGAAAGAAGGCATCATCGACAGTGCAGCACTCCCGCAGTACTGCACTAAAGTGACAGCGTAGATTCGGTACTCAGGTTGTCGGTGTGGAACTTGAGCCCACAACCTTCTGACTCAGAGGCGAGCGCTACCCATCGAGTCAAGGTGGACACCTTGAGAAATGAGAGCTGGATAGGTAAAGAGGTGGTGAACTGCAGACCTGATGTCTGGCATGCTCGGGCAAGGTCATGTTTCAATGGCTCAATAACATTCACAGGAACTCAACATTTAGCAAAGGTGATTGACATAAATGGGGCAGGGCCTTCTAATACAGGTGTTGCTCTGATTGGTCAATTAAATGCAAGAAGCTTTTTTTAAAAAGTAAGATATAAAAGTAGAGGGCTTTGCATCCTGCCAGTCAGTAAGCGTCTGTAGTCAGCAGAGTAGCAAAGGTAGCTTCACTTTGTAGATTTTCTTCGAATCTCTTGTTTCTCTTTGTAGTTAGAAGAAGGCTCACTTGTCTTCTTCTGTAAGAGCCTAGTTTGCGCAACAGGTGCAGAAACACAAAAATGCTGGAAACACTCAGCAGGCTAGACAGCATGCATGATGGGAGAAACAAAGTTACCATTCCAGCATCTCTAACTTTTCCAGTTCTGACGAAGGGTCTCAGACCTCAAGCGTAACCTTGCAGAAAATGTGCAGAAGGTACTTTTACGAGCACAAGTATATTCAGGACAGACAGTGAGGTATTCAAGGTCAAATTAAACATCTACGCCAGCCGGGAACGGGCAGAGAGAAGTGCGTCACTGAACTGTACAAGAGTCTGAGTTGAGGGAAGGTGCTGAGAGTGAAGCGAGCTCAGATATCATTGCTCATGTGGATGAGAGGTTCAGACAGAACCAATGATCCAAGTGGAACAGATAACCCCACCATTGAAGGGGTTCATCGACTCGACACTTCAAAAGCTAACACCTGCATCCCAGGGAAGGAAGATCAACTCAGCCATCCCGCACACAAGGGCAAGGTTCCCTAAGTTCTGGAACATTGCTAATCACGCACATTAGGCTGGATTTTCGGGTCCTTTGCGCTCCGGGTTTCGCCGGGTTTTGACCCTCCGCAGCGAAAAATGCGGCGGTGAGGTCTTTTGCGTCCGGTCGCGATCCTCCGGTTGGGTTTTGCCGTGGCCCTTAGAAGCACCGCCGGGGAGAGCTGCGCCAGGTTTGCAATGCCTCTCGTTGCGACACCGGCAGTAGTTTCGACTCGCACCCGACCCGTACACCCCGAAGCACGTCCCGCGATGACTGCCAGGGAAAACACAGCGTTCCAGCAATGCTGGCGGTGGTGAGGCAAATAGACGGCAAAAAAGGTCAATTCCAGTGTTTATTCTTTTATGTTTTTGTAGTGATTTGTGTTGTAAGGGTGTGGGCAATGTTTATGTGATTTTTGTTTTTTTGCTTTTTTTCTCCCCCTCCCCAGGCCTCTCTCGGAGCACTCCCAGCCCCGCACATTAGTTGACGAGGTTCCCATTTTTGTGCAGCGTACAACGCCTCCCTTTGCGCTGCACACAGGGCCCAGATGACAAAAATTACTCCGCACTGCGCAAGCGTTAATTGGGCGGTAACTTTCCCGTCCCGCCTCCGTTTCCACCGCGAAAACGGCAATGCCGAAAATCCAGCCCTACAGTCTCTGAGCTATTGGTTGTGTGTGTGGATGGTGTGTGGTGCATTCTGTATGGTGTGTTCTGTGTTTTCTGTTGTGTGTGTCTGCACATGCAGGGAAAACAGTAGGATAGTTGCAGTAACACCTGTCTAATCCCTGTTAGTCAGCAGCACAAAAATCCAAACTGTGGAACCACACAGTAGGTCAGTCAGCTGCGGAAAGAGAAAGACTAACCCACCTGGTGAGAAGCCATTCTTTCTCGGTCACTGAAATGCTGACATTTGAATGACAGCAAGTGAGAAACAGCTCACTTAAATAATGGCCCTAATTGTCTTAGATTTAATTGGCTTAAATGAAAGTTCTTTCGTACTTTCAGCCACCAACATAAACTTCTTAAAATTGTTCTTCAAGACACTGTCAGCAGTTGGAAAGATTTCTTACAGGCAATACACAAATGGAACATCAAGAAAGATCCATAGGTCTTAGCAGCTATCCTTTGACCTCACATCCTTAATTGGCTTGGAATGGAAATTCCCTATTCATCTTACTCTATCTTCAAGGTTAAGTGAAATAAAATCAGGCTGTTACATTCGAATATTGCGATAATGTTAATGAAGATCGGTAAACCTTGCACTGCAGTGAGTAATGTGCCTCAGTCTATTTCAGTCTCCGATTGGAAATTGCCATATCTAAAAGCTCAGCAAAAAGCTGATTGAATTTAACCAACCTGGCAACTGACACCCATAACCATTTAACTCGGGGTTGCCAATGAAACAATTAGCAGTCAGGCTGATATAATGGTATCTTGATTAACTGTATCAGGAGCAAGTTTTGAAAGAAAGACTTGCATTTATATAACGCCTTTCACAACCACAGAACCTCTCAAAAGCTCTACGAAATAGTATGTGGGATATTTTACATACAGAGGGCCAATGAGACCTCGGTTCTGATGCCTCATCTGTACAACTGCACTGGGAGCGTCAGCCTAGATATTGTGCTCGAGGCTCGGAGTGGGACGTTGAACTCATGTTCTTTTGACCCAGAGGCAAGAGTGCTACCACTGAGCCACAGCAGGTACTGACATAACTATCAATTATGGGCAAATCTGTATAGATTATGGTAACATTCCACTCCATTGCATAAACCAGAGAGCTAATACCAGACTTTGAAATACAATTACAAACCTTCCTCGAAAACCACAGTAATTAAAGCCAGGTAGTCCACTTGATAAGTGCTTATGTACCAAATTCAGTCGCAATAAACAGGGCAATTTGAAATCAAAAGCATTCCCAACAAGGATTGATAAAATGATTCAAAGACTCCAGAGGATTCATTGCCTTTCTAAGGTTGGTAGTCCAGAATTGAGAACAAACATTTCAGATTGACTGTATCCGACTGGAATGAATGCTTTCCTGAAAAGTGTAATTAGGAGGTTCAATCAGTGCACAAAACAAGATTAAGCATTTCATGATTGTGCATTTCAATTCCCAGTGCTCTTCACGGGCTAAACCATTCAAATTGCTGCTCAGAGGGGTAGGAAGGTTTGGAGATGAATGCAATTGTGATAAATTGATTTCAGCATTGCCTTAATGGTCGTGGAGAGGGATTTGGAGAATTGCTTGTCCATTATAGCTTTATCTGGAAGATAGGAAGTGGTGTGCATTGTGATATCTACAAAGCTGGTATCCAACAGAAAGGAAACACTGTACAAGAGTGTTCCAGAGATATGATAACAACAGAAAGAGGAAGCATTAGTTGAGGAAGGGTCATAACTGGCAATGGTGTTGTGTACATACTTCAACTTACGAGCTGGGCTTCTGTTCGTACTCAAACGTTTGCTACATAGTAAATTCAACGTCCTGAGGTTATAACAGGCGCTATATAAATGCAAATTCTTTCTTTCAGTGTCCACTATAGACTAACTGGTCATCTATCTCTTTGCTGTTTGTTGGATCTTGCTGTGCGTAGATCAGCTGCGACAACTACCAACCTAACTACAGTTCAAAAATAATTGTAATCAATAATTATTGGCTGGTGCGACAAAAGGTAAATTAATTATTTTCTTTAAATTGTTCTTCAAGACACTTGGAAAGGCTTCTTGAACATGGATGCAGAAGTGGAGCATCAAGAAAGATCCATAGTTCTTAGCATCTGACCTTTGACCTCATATCCTTAGCGATATTACAGAGCAGTTTATTATTAAGAGAAAGTTACCTTTTTCACAGAAATGCCCAGCAAAATGTAGAGGGCAGTCACACTGTAAAGCTGCAGCACCACTGGGCAACCAGAGGTCACGGCATGTACCTCCATTCTGGCAAATGTCTTCTTGGCAGTCGGAGCTCTTTGGCGGTGGGAGTTGCGTGCTCATTTCTGGGAGGGTAGAGGTCAACAACGCTGGGAGCAATGAAGAGGTTGCATCATCCGCAAGGGCAGTCCCCGAAGTTGCTGTTGAAACTGCCAGCATTGCGCTGACCCCGGGAAATCTGCAGGAAACCAGAATTGGAACAATTGTCAGCAGCAATAGCAATGTGGCAAAACCCTTGCCAGATCAATTCCTATTTTCCATAGAGAAGTTTAATTGAGAGTGGGATTTAAGCTCAACAAGTCACCCTTGAGTTTTCATATATTCCCAAAAATGAACAAATATGAGTGTACAGCGGAGAGACAGTCTTCCTGACCCTCCTTCCTCTAGAAAAAAAAACAATTGGAGGAAGAAGGACAGACTCTTTCTGGAGGAAGCGGGGACGGAGGGACCTCGAATGTCTTTCTGCTCTGCACTCACAATTATCATTAAATCTTATAGCGCAGAAGCAGGTCATTCAGCCCTCCGTGCCTGTGCCAGTGCTCTGAAAGAGCTAGTCCTACTTCCCTGCTCTGTCCCCATAGTCCTGTACTTTTCTCCCCTTCAAGTATGTATCCAATTCCTTCTTGAAAGTTACTATTGAATCTGTTTCCTCCACAACTTTCGGACAGTGCATTCCAGATCATAACAACTTGCTGCATAAATGTTTTTAAATCACCCTCAAATTACCTTTGGTTCTTTTGCCATTTATCTTAAATCGGCGTCCTCTGGTTACCGACCCTTCAGCCAATGGAAACAGTTTCTCCCTACCTGCTCTATGAAAACTCTTTTATGATTTTGAATGCCTCTGTTAAATATCCCCTTAATCTTCTCGGCTTTAAGAAGAAGAATTCCAGCTTCTCTACATAACTGAAGTCCCTCATCCCTGGTACCATTCTCGGAAATATCCCCTGCACCCTCTCCAAAGCCTTGGATTCCTTCCTAAAGTGTGGTGCCCAGAATTGGCTACAATACTCTAGGTGGGGCCTCACCAGTGTTTTATAAAGGTTTAGCACAACTTGCTTGCTTTTGTACTTTACACCTCTATTTATAAAGCCAAGGATTCCATATGCTTTTTTGACATGAAAGGTAACGATAATTAAGGGTACACAATGAAATCCAGCAAACACTAAATATAATTTAATTTTAGATTTTATTCGCTGTGACAGATACTACTTAAATATAATAAACTGTAATTGCCATGATTAACTTTATTAACTGTTAGCTTTTTCTTTCAAATGAATTGAAATTTGGGTTACCTAAGCAACCTTTCCTTCTCACCAGGCTATTTCTCCACCACTAATTAAAATGTTAGTGTTATGTATGTCTTAGCAGCAAACTTTATTAATGTTAGACTCATAGACTCAAAAAAATTATACACCAAAATACTGCCAAAGACTAAGATTAATAAAATGCTCCAGGATGAGAGTTCCTTTAAACCTCCTTTAAATACATTACACAAAAAGAAAGAAACATATCTTTTTTTTGTACCTCTTTTCCTTTGCAATGGTTTCTCGAAGCTTCTAATGCTTTGCTTTAATTCATTCATGGGATGTGGGGATTGCTGGCAAGATTGAAAAAGCATTTATTGCCCATCCCTAATTGCCCTTGAGAAGGTGGTGGTGAGTCACCTTCTTGAACTGCTGCAGTGCGTTTGGTGAATGTTGTATCTTAAATAAAGAGTCAGACTAGATACTGCCAGCTCAAAGTAAGGTGTGACCGTAGTCCTTTATTACAGATCTCCAGAGTGCCTCTCCAGTCTGTGAGACCTCCTTATTTACAGGTGCTCCCAAGGGATTGTGGGATCCCTTGGGACTCCAGGGGATAAGCTCTCTGGTGGTTAGATATGGTATTTACAGGTTTACATACATAACAGTGAAGGTACTCCCAACAGTGCTGTTGGGGAGGGAGTTCCAGGATTTTGACCCAGTGACGATGAAGGAACGGTGATATATTTCCAAGTCAGGATAGTGTGTGACTTAGAGGAGAATTTGGAGGTGATGGTGTTCCCCTGTGCCTACTGCCCTTGTTCTTCTAGGTGGTAGAGGTTGTGGGTTTGGGAGGTGCTGATGAAGAAGCCTTGGCAAGTTGCTGCAGTGCATCTTGTAGATGGTACACACTGCAGCCACGGTGCGCCGGTGGTGGAGGGAGTGAATGTTTAAGGTGGTGGATGGGGTGCCAATCAAGTGGGCTGCTTTGTCCTGGATGGTGTCGAGCTTCTTGAGTGTTGCTGGAGCTGCACTCATCCAGGCAAATGGAGAGTATTCCATCACACTCCTGGACTTTTTAAATTATTTGTTAATGGGATGTGAACACCAACAACCACAACCATCTTCCTTTGTGCTAGGTATGACTCCAGGCAGTGGAGAATTTTCCCTCTGATTCCCATTTACTTCAATTTTACTAGGGCTCCTTGATGCCACACTCGGTCAAATGCTGCCTTGATGTCAAGGACAGTCACTCTCACCTCACCTCTGGAATTCAGCTCTTTTGTTCATGTTTGGATTAAGGCTGTAATGAGCTCTGGAGTCAAGTGGTCCTGGCGGAACCCAAACTGAGCATCAGTGAGCAGGTTACTGGTGAGTAAGTGCTGCTTGATAGCACTGTTGATGACACCTTCCATCACTTTGCTGATGATTGACAGTAGGCTCATGGGGCGATAAGTATCTTGGTTTCAGAAACTGATCAATTAAGAAGATCTATAATTCAAGAACTATGGCACATTGCAGATTCCAGCTTAATTAAGCAGGGTTTTGCTCGTGTTAAAGTGCAGTCTCATCTTATAGAATCTTACAGCACAGAAGGAAGCCATTCAGCCCACTGTGCCTGCACCAGCTCTTTGAAAGAGCAATCAATTTTTTATTTTATTTATTCATTCACGGGATGTGGCCATCGCTGGCAAGGCCAGCATTTATTGCCCATCACTAATTGCCCTCGAGCAGGTGGTGGTGAGTTGTGGAGATGGAGTGGCTGATTTGACTTGAGTACATGGTGTGCTACCGTAACTATGTTCACTCTATAAAGACGGGTGAAACTTTGAAATTAAGAAAGAAACCGTTTCAAGGGATGATTCATACCTTCCGTTCATTGTTGTAGAACTCAACGTCAATTGAGTCAATGCAATGCCACAAGGTTTGAAATGGCTGAGTGCAGCAGGATTGTTCCAGGTATAGACACTTTATAGAATCATAGACTAGTACAGCAAAGAAGCAGGCCATTTGGCCCGTCGTGTCTATGCCGGCTCTATCGCAGAGCAATCCAGAAAATCCCACTCTCCCGCTTGTTCCCCATATCCCAGGTACTTGGATGATGCTGACTTCGAATGGCCGTGCAGCTTTATTCCAACTGCTTTATCTGTCAGCTAGCTGTGTAATCGATGAGCAAGTTCTCAGATCTGTCGAACATTTGTTTTCAACACAAGAAGTCTTTGCTTTGTGAACTGTCACTGGGACTCTTTGTTTGGAACAAAAAAAGTATTAGCCTCTTTACACTGTTTATGATTGAAGAACAATGCATGATCACAAATCTTTCCCCAGATCCCAGAGATCAGACAACACCTTCATTAGGTGAAGAAGTAATGGGCTGAGATCGGCACAAGTGGCCATTAGAAACATCCTTCAAAGTCTTACACACACTTAAATTGCACAGATGACACAATGAAAGGTAATGTTGAAAGGCCCAAACTTTAGCAAGTAATGCAGACATCCTGATATACACTACATACCAAAATCAGACAGGCAGGAGCATTGATCCGTTTAAAATAAATGAGTTTATGCCTGCACTAAAATAGCAGAGTGGAATGTCAGCTAAAATGTTAAACATCATATGCTAGATGCAAATTCAGGGTCATATACTGTACACTGAAATGCATATCATGTTATGCACTATACACAGTTTTACTGAATATTTAATTACTGTGTTATACAGTGTGGGATAGAAACTATTCCAATGCTGTCTGGCAGATTTCCTGTTCTCCATCCTCGGTAAACTTCAATCATTCAAAATATTGTCACGGATATCATATCCTTCACTCCCTCCTTATCCTTAACAGACCCACAAAGCCTCAAATGTAAAACTCTCATCATTGTGTTGAAATCCCTCCATGGCCTCACCCTTTCCTATCTCTGTAATCTCATCCAGTCACCCCAGTCTCGTTGTTCTTCTGACTCTAACCTCTTGTGCATCGCATAGAATCATAAAATAATATATCACACGAGGCTATTCTTCCCATCGTGTCTGTGCCAGCTCTTTGAAAGAGCTGTCCAATTATAGAATCATAGAATGGTTACAGCACAGAAGGCAGCCATTCGACCCGTTGAGCTAGTTGAGCACCTCAGCTAATCCCACTCCCCTGCCCTTTCCCTGTAGCCCTGCAACTTTTTTTCTTTCAGGTACTTATCTTTTGAAAGCCATGATTGAGTTTGCCTCCACCACCCTTTCAGGCAGTGCATTCCAGATCCTAACCACTCGCTGTGTAAATGTTATTTTTTCCTCATGTCGCCTTTGGTTCTTTTGCCAATCACTTTAAATCTGTGTTCACTGGTTTTCAAACCTTCTGCCAATGGGAACAGTTTCTCTATCTACTCTGTCCAGACCCCTCATGATTTTAAACGCCTTTATCAAATCTCATCTCAATCTTCTCTGCTCTACAGAGAATAACATCAGCTTCTCCAGTCTATCCACGTAACTAAAGTCCCTCATTCCTGGAATTATTCTCATAAATTTTTTCTGCATCCTCTCTAAGGCCTTCACATCCTTCCTAAAATGCAGTGCCCAGAATTGGACACAATACTCCAGTTGAGGCCGAACCAGTGCTTTATACAGGTTCATCATAATTTCCACATTTTTGTACTCTATACCTCTATTGCATAAAGCCCAGGATCAGGTAAGATTTTTTAACTGCTTTCTCAACCTGGCCTGCCACATTCAATGATTTGTGCACATATACCCCCAGGTCTGTCTGTTCATGCACCCACTTTAGGGTTGTACCCTTTAGTTTATATTTCCTCTCCTCATTCTTTCAAACAAAATGTATCACTTCACAATCAGTCTTATTCCCTGGCCCTTTCCTCATAGCCCAGCAAATTTTCTCCAATGAAGTCCTGTTGCCTGTTTTAAGTTATTATTGAATCTGCTTCCACCACCCTTTATGACAGTGCATTCCAGATCATAAAAACTCCTCCTTACACAGTCTCCAGTGAAAGTTGCAGTAGTAGATTACATAGAATCTACAGCACAGAAACAGGCCATTTGACCCAACTGGTCTGTGCCAGTGTTTATGCTTCCCATAAGCCTCCCCACACCCTGCTTCTTCTCACCCTATCAACGTAACGCTCTATTCCTTTTCCCTCATGTACTTATCTAGCTTCTCCTTGAATGCATCTCCCACTAGATTGGGAGAAAGCCCATGGATTTTCAGGGTCAATGGATCCAATAGGTTAGAGGATTTGGATGAATTATAAAGGAAAGCAAGTTAAAAGGCAATAAGGCAAGTTCAGAGAAATGTTCTCGGGACTGTAGGGAAGATCTCAAGTACTAATGGCTTTCTATAAAAGGTCAAAGAAAGAATTTGGGTCACTTCTAAATCCTAGTGGGGAGCAAGAATGTGGAACAAGAAATAGCAAAGTTATTAAATGGTTATCTCGCATCTGTCATTAGAAAGAGGATGGAAAGTGACCTACAATGCAAGATTTCCTGGACAGAAAGGGACATAAATGAATGCATCTCTAACTGACATTTATATAAATTAATTAAACTAACAAGGAAATGTTGAGAATTGGAAAGTGGCTAAGTTATCTCTGTTATCCAAATAAGGGTCTAGAACTATATCTAAATAATAGAAACCAGTTGAAAGTACAGTCTTTGAAATTATTTTGAGAAATCTAGTGGGAGAACATTTGGAAAAAAATGTAACTTGTTGAAGGACTGTCAGCATGGATTCAGGAAAGCGAGGTCATGTTTAATGAACCTGCTGGATTTATTATGTAAGGTTCGAAAATCCACGGCCGCATTTGAAACACCATAAGAACAAGAAAACTAACATGGGATCGTTCCATACACTAAATGAACATTTTTGTCCAAGTAAAAGCAGGCTGGGAAAACGTGTGGGTGGATACAAACATTGTGGAGTCTGGGCTCACAAGCGAGACAGAGGCACTGGCCAATGGGGGAAAAAGTGCGTTCTGGCAGGCCAATCAGGGGTCGAGTCGGGCCTGAAGTGGGGAAATCCTCAACCAATAAGGACTCCCCGGCCCAGTTTGAAAATGACTTCTCCCCCCCCAAATCAAACTACCAATGTGGGCCATCATCTACCTAATTAATATGGACAATAGCTCTGAATCAAAACTATGAATCACTGCAGGAATGGCCCACTGACTCCCAGGACTATAGCAAAGGACCCACAGACTTTCAGGCACCGATGTGCACTGAACCAATACCCTGATCCTCACACCTGCGTGTACCTGTGACATCTTCTGATTAAATATTCAAAGCTATCTCCCCGCCCAAACTTACACAATGGACCATCCACGGGCTTTGAGCGCGAAAAGACCAGAACTGAATTGAATACAAATATAGGACACAGAACCACCAGAAAAAGGAGTTGTGGAGAAAAAGGAGTTGTGGAAAAAGGGAGTTGTGGACCAAAAAGGAGCTGGGCAGAGTTCACAGGGGAGGAAAGATGTGGAGAGGAAAAGACTTGCAGGAGTTGTGGAGGAAAAACAGTTTTTGGTCAGTTCTTGATAGGGCTGCTGGCTGCCGGGGGGGGGGGGGGGAAGGAGCTGAGAGAGTTTTGCCAACTTTGATTTTAGTCGAGACTAAAAACCCACGAGCCAACCTCCTGGTTGGTAAGTGGCAGCAGGTGCTGCTGTTAGCCCTGAACACACTGGACAGGGTGAGAATAGCCGAAGCATCAGGCTGGGGCACGCAGAGCTGTGCAGACCTGGACACCTGGTTCAATAACCTGGATTCACAGCTGTAGTCTGACGATAACCAAGAGGCAGATGGAAGAAACCGACGCAACATCGAAGAGGAAAACCGAACAATAACGTAAAACCCACCCCAGAGGGACCCTGAGCTGAAATAAGTGCGACAGAACTCCGGAGTTGATAGGATTGTGTGTATAGCCCAAACCCCCTCACAGACTCAAGTTAGGATAGGAATTGGTAGGAAGGGTGGGAGTGGGAGGTGTGGTTGTGTGTGATTGGGATGTTTTAACCTCGTGTTTCCCCCTTCCCTGTTGCGAGATTTTTCGGGTTGTTGAATGAGATTTTGCCATTATTGCCATTTTATGACCTCTTCCTATGCCCTCTATCTTTGTGTTTGCTATTCTAAATAAACAACATTAGCCATTTTGTACTCTTACCCGCTGTGTCTGGTGCCTCATTACTCACCCACCCTCATAAATTGCACGTACAGAACCCAAGGGGAGTGTGGATTCGAACCCCAAGCTCCCCTTACAATTATGGACATGCTGAGCAGGGGAATGTGGCAGAGATTATACATTGGGTTTCTCAGAAGCTTTTGACGAGTTTGCACATTGGTAGTTAAAATGGCCAAGATAACGAACCACAGATTAGGAAGCAAAGTTCTGTGCTGGACAGAAAATCGACTTAAAACACATAATCAGTACCTTTCAGGCTGAACTAAAATTACAAATATTGTACCCTGGGGTTAAGTTTGGACCATGGCTTTTTTTTTAGTATATAATTAGCAAATCTCTTGTGGCATTGCTCATAGTGAGTCTGTGATTGCATTGTTCGGTAATGTTGGCCCACAAAACACTAGCTGTACATGTGTTAGTCATGTGGTAGCATTCTCACCTCCGAGTCAGAAGGTAGAAGGTTTAAGCCCCACTCCAGAGACTTGATCCCATAATCTAGATTGACACTCTAGTGCTGTACTGAGGAGCCTATCACCACCTCATGATGTCCCAAAACACTTTACAGCCAATGAAGTACTTCTGAAGTGCAGCCACTGTAGGAAACACGTGAGCCAATTTACACACAGCAAGGTCCCACAAATAGTAATGTGATAATGACCAGATGATCTATTTTAGTGACATTGGTTAAGAGATAAATATTGTCCAGGACACCTGGGAGAACACTGCTGCTCGTCTTCAAAATAGTGCCGTGGGAAAGTGTATGATAAGTAGTGCTGATTAGGGAAACACCCAATAAATTATAATGGTTAAATCTATGAAATGGCCAGAACAGTGCTTAGCTATTGTTTAAAAAAAAGGAAAACATGATAAAAAAACATTTTAAAAAAAGGTTGGGGGTGAAATCGCCCTGTGCCCCGATTGGTGGCGGGAACCTTCTGCTTCTGTCGTGGAATTGCTCTTGTTGTCCCTGAAAGGGAGCAGAGTACAATCTCCCACACTCCACTTCCTTTGGGGGCGATAACTGGGGCGGGGAGTCAAGCGTCATCACCCCTCCCCTTCGCTTAAAGGGGAGAGCCACTGTGCACTCTGCATGGCCACTGATAGCCTCCACTAGGCCACCAGAGCAGCGTGCAACTAGGCCAGCAGCCCGGCACCCAAGACGGAGTGCCGGGCTGCACGATGGTGGCACGCTAGGGCCGCCATCGTCGAGCTGACCCGAGAGTGGGCCGACAAAACAAGACAAAACAGTGCCCGGGGCACTGGCGCCCTCCCCTATAAGCACCGCCCCGAGGTTGGATGTTGGCCAGCTTCGAGGCCCGTGGGGCAATTTCCTCCACAGGGCGGTAAGGGGTCGGCGCGCACGGCGATGATGTCACTGGCGGTTGCGCAGCAGCCCGAGGCGTTAACCACAAGGTGCAGCGCTTCCTCCACAAACTCCAGGGCAATTTCCCGAGAGGCGGTAGCGTCCCCCTCCCTGGGCGAAAACTGTCTTGCTCCCCATTAGCGTCTCTCAGAGACACTAACAGGGCTATAAAAAGGAGCAATTTTGCCACTGTAGGAAACATTGCTTGGCACCTAGCTGGAGTACTGTTGGGTCACCCAATCATTGAACATGGGAATTGTCGGATGAAAATAGACCAAGGTCCATCTAGCTCCCCTTCTACCATCATGATAGTCGCTTGATACGATAATGGAGTTGTTGACTAATCATACCTATCAATCGCTATCAATGAATCAACAGACCCAGACATGAGGTGAGGAAAACCCCAGGGGTGGAGAGCCATAGGTCCAAATTCACCAGTTCCTCCCCAGCCTGCTACACGTACCACATGTCATGTCTCAATTTACTCATATCCTGTATCCTAAAATCTGTATCCTAGAAAAGATTAACACTTTTCAGAGGGTATAAGATGAGCAACATAGATGATCCAATATTGAAGAAATGTAAGTCATGAGGAAAAGTGGAGCTTGTTTGCTTTGGACAAGAGGAAGACTGTGGGATGATGCACTGAAAGTTTGAGATTATGAATGGAATTCACAATATTAATCTTGGCTAATTGTTCACTGTGATGAAAAGGTTCAAATACCAGACAAGGTAAGTTTAAAAATGAGGGAATCAGATATACAAAAAGGTGTGAAAACTGCGGAGTGAATTACCAGCAAAGATCACTGAAGAAGGGAGGGTTCAAGAGACAATTAGATATGCTTTTGTAAAGAGAATGCATTGAGGCATATGATCAGACAATAGATAGGTAATCTATCATCTTCTAAAGCTTTTTGACCTTTTCCTATTTTTGCTCCTGTTCTTGTGACCGTATCTCAAGTATCATGTTTTCACAGTTTCAGTGCAATCTCAAAATGATATGCAATTCCCACACCTTCAACCAAAAACAAATCAAGGCAGGAACAATTCACTCACACAGATAATTAAATATAAAAGGTATATCCTGCAGGACCTTGGACGTTGGAATACAATTAACAATCTTCTTGTAGCAAACTGCTTCAGTGATGTGCACTTTATGTAGAATGTGGCTGTGTTTTAGTCTGACTTTTCAATGTGAAGTAGGTTGTGCTGGTTGTATGGTGCTTGAGAAGGCACTTGATTGTGATACCACCTCTCCATCTCTCTCCTGCCTTCACCAGTCTCGGAGCGTGAGACATTGCATTGCTGAAGGAATGGGATTCTCTTCACAGCTATGATGGCTAAAGATGTACACTGAATTAGAGGCACTAAAGAAAAGTTGTATGGACAAGCAATTATGCTAGCCTGAAATCTTCTCTGCAATTCGCTCGTAAAATTATAATTAAAAAATAAAATCTGTTCCTAATTTGCAAGCTGAAATTAGTAGGAAAGATTTCAATAAAGTGCACAAACAGCTTGTGTACTGGTGAAAATTGGAGACTTACTTACTGAAATTATTTGGGTGTTGATCTAATTTTTAATTTCTTCACATATGCACATCTGTTATTTAGTTTTTGGTACATTTTTGCAGAAGTTTAGATCATCGAAAAGAAATTCTGCCTTGAGGTCACCATATTATTAGTCAAGATCAACTGGACATATCTGCCACACTGCAGACTGCCATCAACACAGATCGCAGAAAAAAATGTAAATGTTGTTTCTGAGGAATGCACAATTAATGATATGTCACTTCACTAATTGGATCACTGTTGCACAATTCTACTCTCCCTTAAATGCATTTAAATTCATTTTTAGGATGTGGGCGTCACTGGCAAGTCCCATCCCTAGTTGTCCTCGAGAAGGTGGTGGTGAGCCGCTGCCTTGAACCGCTTCAGTCGCTGTGGTGAAAGTACTCCCATAGTGCTTTTCGGTGGGAAATTCCAGGATTTTGATGCAGTGATGAAGAAGGAATGGCGATACATTTCCAAGCCAGGATGGTGTGCGACTTGGAGGGGAACTTGCCACACAAACAATTTTACCTTTGAACCAAAATCCTTTTAAGGTGCATATGTATTGATCCTCATTTCTATCAAGTGAGCTGATGCTACTTTCCTGCTGCTCTTTAGTCATTAGGATGGGATGGTCTTGATCAGACAATTCTCGCTTGTTCATCCCCTTCAAGATGGCACTCCATGTTATTGGATACCACAAAATGCCATGGAATAAAGTATGAGCAAAAAATATCCTTTCACTTGCAGAGGAATGGAATAGGATTGAGAGGTACCTTTGTTAAGTAGGTGTGGAGACAGCAAGCCTGACATTACTCTTTGGACTCTTGTGCAAATAGACATCATCTCTGACACCACCTCCAGTTTCTCAGTAATGAAACTTTCTCTCTCTCTCTCTCCGAAGCAAGTCTAACTCAAGCTGGATTCATTCTCAACCACCAAGGCGCTCAAAAATGTATGTTTTAATTTTTGGTAAAACAATTTATAGAAAGAAAGTACTTGCATTATGTAGCACTTTTCATGACCTTATGATGTCCCAAAGCGTTTAACAGCTAATGAAGTGTACTTTGTTTGAAGTGTAGTCACTGTTGTAAAGTAAGAAACACAGCAGAAATTGGCACACGGCAAGCTCCCACAAACAGCAATGTGATAATCATCTGTTTTTAGGCGTTGGGAGGGGGATAAATACTGGCCAGGACACTGGGCAGGACTCCCTGCTCTTCTTCAAAATAGCATCTTTTACGTCTACCTGAGGGGGCATGACTTAATGTCTCATATGAAAGATGGCACCTCCAACAGTGCATTTCCCGCTCAGTATTGCACCGGGAGTGCCAAAGACCCGCCAGCCCCCTCCCGCCCTCCCCCCCCACTACTCTGTTCATGTCTCCTTATTCGTCACACATAAATGAAAATTAAAACATGATGTCCTTTTACAAGATGTTTGATATTCCCATTAACAGTTGGCAGAGAGGCTCCCTGTGCTTTCACAAGGTGTATTAGCATTTAGGCTATTAGCACTCAAACAGAACAATTGGCACTTTATTTCCTCAAAGCAAAAATGTTCACAAGTTATCAGAGTGGATCACTTGAGCTGCTGCAATCACTGTCTGCCATAAACGAATGAGACAGGTGATAATTGTGTTCAGAATTTATAAAGCAACAGTGAGTTGCAAATACCACGTCAAACTGGATAAAAAACATATTGCACCCACAGATTACTGTAATATGGTAAACCTCATACAGTAAATATCAACAGTGTCATCTACATACTGGCATTTATAAAGTGTTCTATCTACACCTATCAGCCTTTCCGTCCTTTAATAAACATTAAAGGCAGCTGCAGGGGGCACTGCAACACTGTGAAAATTAAATTTAGCAGTCATATCCGAAAGTGGACTGTGCTTCAATAAACTCTATTTCTTTTCAAATAAGACTGTATGAACTTATCAATTGTTGGTAACCGGTAAAGGCTAAACAGGCACAATAAGCCCACCCTTTCGAGTAACCCAAAAAATTGTATTTGTACAGTGCCTTTAACACAATAAAACGTCCCAAGGTACTTCACAAGAGAGTTATAAAACAAAATTTGACACCAAGCCACATAAGGAGAAATTAGGGCAGATGACCAAATACTTGGTCAAAGAGGTGTGTTTAAGGAGCGTCTTATGGGGGAGCGAGAGGCAGAGAGGTTTCGGGAGGAAATTCATGAGCTTAGGGCTGAGGCAGCTGAGGTTGAGTGATTATAATCAGGGATGCTGAAGAGGGCAGAATTAGAGGAGTGCAGACATCTCGGGGGGTTGGGGGGCTGGAGGAGATTATTCACAATCTATATCAATGATTTGGATGAGGGGACCAATTGTAATATATCCAAGTTTGCTGATGATACAAAGCTAGATGGGAATGTCAGTTGTGAGGAGGGTGCAAAGAGGCTTCAAGGGGATATAGACAGGCTAAGTGAAAGGGCAAGAACATGGCAAATGGAATATAATGTGAAGAACTGTGAAGTTATCCACTTTGGCAGGAAAAATAGAAAAGTAGAGTATTTTTTAAATGGTTAGAGATTGGGAAATGTTAGTGTTCAGAGAGACCTGGGTGTCCTTGTACACAAATCACTGAAAGTTAACAAGCAGGTACAGCAAGCAATTAAGAAAACAAATGATATGTTGGCCTTTGAGTATAAGAATAAAGACATCTTTCTGCAATCATATAGGTCCCTGGTGAGACCACACATGGAGTACGGTGTACAGTTTTGGTCTCCTTACCTAATGAAGGATATACTTTCCAATGATGGAGTGCAACAAATGTTCACCAGACTGATTCCTGGGATGGGGGTGGGTGGGTGGATTGTCTTATGAGGGGAGATTGAGTAGACTAGACCTATATTCTGTAGAATTTAGAAGACTGAGAAGTGATCTCATTGAAACATACAACATTTTTACAGGGCTTGACAGGGTAGATGCAAGGAGGATGTTTCCCCTGGCTGGGGAGTCACAGTCTCAGAATAAGGGGTTGTAATGATAAAATCTATAGCGCCCTCTAGCTAGGAGGTACCCTGGATCTGTATGGAGAGAAACTGGCTGTCGAAGGAACGTCATTTTATCTGCACATGGCTGATTGAGATCTATTGAATAAATAGAGTTAATTTGAACTAAGAGTGTTCAAGAGACTATAAAATACAGGGGTCGGCCATTTAGGACTGAGATGAGGAGAAATTTCTTCACTCAGAGGGTGGTGAATCTTTGGAATTCTCTACCCCAGAGGACAGTGGAAGCTCAGTTGTTGAGTATATTCAAGACAGAGATCGATGGATTTTTGGAAACTAAGGGAATCAGGGTATATGGGGACAGTGCAGGAAAGTGAAGTTGAGGTAGAAGATCAGCCATGATCTCATTAAATGGCAGAGCAGGCTCGAGGGGCCAAATGTCCTACTCCTGCTCCTATTTCTTATGTTTTAACAGAGCTTGGGAGGGCGAGGCTATGGAGGAATTTGAAAACAAGGATGAGAATTTAAAATTCTACATGTGGCTTAACCGGGAGGCAATGTATGTCAGCATAAGAAAGACTTGCATTTATATTGCACCTTTCTCAACTTCAGAATGTCTCAAAGAGCTTTACAGCCAATGAAGCACTTTTCAAATGTAGTCACTGTTGTAATGTAGGAAACCCAGCAGCCAATTTGCGCACAGCAAGGTCCCACAAACAGCAATGTGATAATGTCCAGATAATGTGCTTTAGAGATGTTTGTTGTGGGATAATATTGGCCAGGACACTGGGAGAACTGCCCTGCTCTTCTTCAAAATAATGCTATTGGATCTTTTACGAATATCTGAGAGGTTTAACGCCTTATCCGACAAACAGCACTTCAGATAGTGTTGTACTCCCTCAATACTCCACTGGAGTGTCAGCCTAGATTATGTGCTGATGACTCTGGAGTGGGACTTGAACCCGTAACCTTCTGACTCAGAGGCAAGAATGCCACCAGTGGAGGGACTGAGATGGGCAAAGATGGATAATGTTGCAGGAATGGAAGTATGCTCTCCTGGTACTATCTAGGATATGGACTTTGAAGCTCAGTTCAGGTTTGAAAAGGATTGCACAACAGGAGAAGGGACAAAGTTAGGAGGGGAAGAGTTGCGAGCCAGGTTACAGAGCTTTTGGGGATGCCAATTAAGTGCGTTTTGATTTTCCCAGTGGTCAACTGGCAAACATCCTGGTTCTTCCATAACTTGATGTCAAATCAGCAGTTGGGCGACACAGAGGTGAAATTGAGAATGTTGCAGTAGAGTCACAGCTAAGGGTCATCGGCATTGTGGTCTCTTGTGTATCCTCGATTTCCTTTGCTTCATCATTGGCAGTCGCACCTTCAGCTGCCTAGTCTCTAAGGTCTGTAATTCCCTCCCTAAACTTCTCGGCCGCTCTCCCCTACTTTAAGACACTCCTTGTGTTGTGTATGCAATAACTCAATAGACTGAATACTGTAAACTCCGAACAGGTACAAACCTGGCGTTACTTTATTAGGGCTCGAAGTGATCACGTTACAAGATGGCTGGCCTTTTATACCTGGGCCGCACAAGCGTACGCACAGCCCAATGACCTCCGACAGTGGCGCCACCTGGTGGCTAGTAACCCCAAGCATACAAACATGACAATATCCCCCTTTAAGATATTAGTAACGGTCTTTTTACAAATTGAGATGGTCCGGGGCTTTCCGCTCCCGAGTTGAACATCTCAGTTCAACTCCAGCCTTGGGCGAGCGTTCTGAGTCTGTTATGACTGGGGGCTGGGTAGCCGATCTGATGGGAGTGACAATGACCACGTCAGGGATTGAAAGTCCAGATTCAATGATGACAGCGGAGTCAACTAATGACTGAAGGTAGGTTGGTTGATCACTAATTGTGTCTTCCTCAGACTGTTCCGGTTCATCCATGTGCCGCAGCTTTATCTGATCGACATGTTTCCTGCATGTTTGCCCATTCTTGAGCTTAACGATAAACACTCTGTTACCCTCCTTTGCCATAACAGTACCGGCGATCCATTTGGGACTTTGACCATAATTCAGTACATACACAGGCTCATTGATAGAAAGGTGACGTGACACAGAAGCGCGATCATGATACCCTTGCTGACTTTGATGTCTGTATTCGACATGATTATTCAAGTCAGGGTGGACAAGAGAGAGCCTGGTCTTGAGACCTCTCTTCATCAATAGTTCAGCAGGGGAGATCCCAGTAAGCATATGGGGTCTTGTCCTGTAACTAAGCAATATGCGTGACACATGAGTTTGCAGTGAACCTTCAGTTACACGATCTATACTCTGCTTGATGGTTTGTACCGCACGCTCTGCTTGTCCATTAGATGCGGGTTTGAATGGTGCTGACCTCACATGTTTGATACCATTGAGTTTTATGAACTCTTGAAACTCCAGACTAGTGAAGCAAGGTCCGTTGTCGCTTGCGACGATGTCAGGCAGATCATGCGTAGCAAACATGACACGAAGGCTCTCAATGGTAGCTGTGGATGTACTGGATGACATGATTATATACTCTATCCACTTGGAATAAGCATCCACCACAACTAAGAATATCTTTCCCAGGAAGGGACCTGCAAAGTCGATGTGGATCCTGGACCATGGTTTAGATGGCCACGACCATAGACTCAACAGCGATTCCGCTGGTGCTTTACTAAGCTGCATGCAAGTGTTGCACTGAGGCACACATGATTCCAGATCAGAGTCAATTCTAGGCCATCATACATGAGACCTGGCAATGGCTTTCATCATGACAATACTGGGATGCGTGCTATGTAGATCATGCACAAATTTCTCTCTGCCTTTCTTGGGCATAGCAACACGATTACCCCACAGTATACAATCTGATTGAATGGATAGTTAGTTTTTGTGACGGATGTAAGGTTTTATCTCCTCACACATTTGCTTGGGTATGGCAGACCAATCACCACTAAGGATACAGCATTTCACAACCGATAATATCGGGTCCTGGCTGATCCAGGTCTTAACTTGTTGGGCCGTGACAGGGCTTCCTTCACTTTCAAAAGCATCCATGACAACAGTAGGTTTGCCGGTTGTGGTGTTTCCATCTCTGGTGTGGGCAACGGCAGATGGCTCAATGCATCGGCACAATTCTCAGTGCCAGGTCTATGGCGAATGACATAATCATAGGCAGATTATGTCAGCGCCCACCTCTGGATGCGGGCTGATGCATTGGTATTGCTACCTTTGTTTTCCGAAAATAATGAAATAAATGACTTGTGATCTGTTTCCAGTTCAGACCGAAGACCAAACAGGTACTGATGCATCTTTTTAACCCCATACACACAGGCTAGTGCTTCTTTCTCTACCATGCTGTAGGCTCTTTCCACCTTTGACAAACTTTTTGAAGCATATGCAACAGTTTGTAATTTGCCCGACTCATTAGCTTGTTGGAGCACGCAACCAACTCCATATGACGAAGCATCACAGGCCAATACTAGACGCTTACATGGATCATAATGTATTAGCAGCTTTTTAGAGCAAAGCAGATTGGTAGCTTTCTCAAAAGCTCTATCTTGAGACGCACCCCAAACCCAGTTGTTGTCTTTTTTTGGCAGCATGTGCAGTGGCTCTAATAAGGTGCTCAATCTAGGTAAGAAATTACCGAAGTAGTTGAGTACACCAAAGAATGAATGCAGCTCCGTCACATTCTGAGGCTTAGGTGCATTATTGATGGCCTTGGTTTTCGAGTCCATAGGCCTGATACCGTCAGCAACAATTTTCCTCCCCAGGAATTTGACTTCCGGTGCCATGAGGATGCACTTCGAGCGTTTCAGTCTGAGTCACACTTTGTCCAGACGATGTAGAACCTCCTCAAGTTTGTTCAGATGTTCGGCGGAGTCACGACCTGTGACCAGTATGTCATCTTTTGCATGACGGTTCTGGGGATGGACTTCAGTAGACTCTCCATGTTCCTCTCAAATACGGCTGTAGCCGAGCGAATTCCAAAAGGGCACCTGTTGTAGATAAACAGTCCTTTATGAGTGTTGATGAACGTAAGATTCTTCAATGTGTCGACCAGCTCCTGTATCATGTAGGCTGACATCAGATCCAGTTTTGTGAACGACTTCCCCCCCGGCTAACATTGAAAAAGATCATTAGCCTTCGGTAACGGGTATTGATCCTGTTTCAAAACTCGGTTGATCGTAACCTTGTAGTCTCCACAAATCTTGACAGTGACATCACTTTTCAACACAGGAACAATGGGGCTGGTCCATTCGTTAAATTCGACCGGTGATATGACCCCTTCACTCTGGAGTCCATCCAGTTCGATTTCGACTTTCTCCCTCATCATGTACGGAACTGCCCTAGCTTTATGATGGACGGATCTTGCATCTCAGTCCACATGGATGTGCACCTTGGCTCCCGTGAAATTGCCGATGCCTGGTTCAAACAGCGAGGGGAATTTGCTCAGCACTTGAGCACATGGAGTATCTTCCAACGATGACAACGCTTTGATCTCATTCCAATTCCATTTGATTTTTTCTAACCAGTTCCTGCCGAACAGCGTTGGACCATTGCCTGGAACAATCCATAGTGGTAAATTGTGAACCGCACCATCATATGCACCTTGATTACTGCTCTGCCAATCACCGTTATGAGTTCTTTAGTGTACGTATGCAACTTGGCATTGACTGGTCTCAGCTTAGGTCTCACAGCCTTAGTGTCCCATAGCCTGTCCAATGTCCTCTGGCTCATTATTGATTGACTTGCACCCGTGTCCAACTCCATCGATACCGGCACACCATTAAGTTTTACATTAATCATTATCGGTTGGCTCTTTGTTAGGAACGAATACAGTCCATACACTTCCTCCTCTGGTATCTTGGATTGCATATCCAGATCCGTGCTAGATTGGTCATCATCCTCCACGTGGTGTGTCGCAGCACGCTTGCTCAGTTGCGGACACATGCGCTGGAGATATCCCGCTCTCGAACAGCCTTTACAAATATATTGTTTAAACCGACGCTGATGATGCTGATGATTTCCCCCACAATGCCAACATGGATTCATTCCCGTTGGTGGACTTTGAGCAGCCACAGGTTTCGCGTACACAGTCGAGTAGGCCCTACCATATGCAGTTCTGCCAAACGACGATACTATCTTGTTTACAGTACCTGCTGAGTTCCGATTTTTCGATGATATCTGTTTTAAGCTTTTGTCCGTCGTCGTGCATGATTGGGCAATCGTGATGGCCTTGCTCAAATCCAGCGTCTCCGCCGCCAGTAGCTTACGCAGGATCACCTCGTGGTTGATGCCGATTACAAAGAAGTTCCGCAGCATGTCTGCCAACGCAGTTTCGAACTTACACGGTCCAGCTAGACGTCTTAGGTCGGCAATGAATTCCAATACATCCTGGCCCTCAGAACGAACGTGCGTATAGAATCAATATCTTGAGATGATGGTGCCTTCATCTGGTTTGAAATGGTCATGTACCAGAGCACACAATGTTTCATAGTCCTTGTCCGTTGGACTTAAGGGTGAGAGGAGATTCTTTGAGTCCATAGATTTTTGGACTGCAAGCAATGAGGAGGACCACATGGCGACGAACTGCGTCTGCCTCTTTCTCCATTTTGTTGACCATGAAGTACTGGTTCAAGCTGGCTACAAAGTCTGCCCAATCTTCTCCCTCCACGAATCGCTCCAGAATTCCAATTGTGCTCATTTTTGCATGTGAAGGTTCTTGTTAGCTCGTCGCCAAATGTTGTGTATGCAACAACTCAGTAGACTGAATACTGTAAACTCAGAACAGGTACAACCTGGCTCTACTTTATTAGGGTCCGAAGTGATTACATTACAAGATGGCTGGACTTTTATACCTGGGCCGCACACCCGTGCGCACAGCCCAATGACCTCCGACAGTGGCGCCACCTGGTGGCTAGTAAATCCAAGCATACATGCATGACACCTTGTAACCCACCTCTTTGATCAAGCATCTGTCCTAATAGCTCCTTATGTGGCTCGGTGTCAAATTATGTTTAATAAGTCTATATAAATGCAAGTTGTTTCTTGCTTTTGTTGCGTAAAGACACTGACCTCTGTCGACAGGTAATGTTTCTGAGCAGCAGCATTTCAAGAAGTTGGCCAGGGTGCAACTTTGTTTACTTCAGAGGTGACCGTGAGAAGGCAGGAGGGGCAGCTTTTGCTGAAGATACGGTGAATCTGGTGGCACAAGTAGGAGTGGAAATGGTCGAGGGCAATCCACTAAAGGTGAGCAACACTTGAGAGATGGTGCAAAGAGCTGAAGGAGGGATAGCCTTAGTCACTAAGGATGTCATTGCTGACTTTGTCTCCGTGCCATATGTTAGGGGAGGTGGGCTTGGAGCTGGGTATCAACAGTACATTCATGTTGCAAAGTATTGAACATACTGTAATTGATAGGGTTGACTGTCCTATAGATTTGGACTGCAGTGAAATTATCTGCCCTCTTCAAATCTGTTTGGTCTTAATTGAGAAATCAATAAGATCAATAAAACCATAATGCTGTCCTTACATAATATACTTTCAATGACTGTGATTTAATGTACTGGCATTTACTTAAAAAAAATCATTTACATTGCTCCACTGTCTGTATTATTAACTTCCCTAGACAGCCTGTCAGACATTTAACTTTTTAAACTGTGGGCTATAGTCAATATTGTTTTCTTAGGAACATCAGAACAGGAGTAGGCCATTCCGCCCCACGAGTCTGTTGCGCCATTCAGTTAGATCATGGCTGATCTGTATCTTAACTCCATCTACCCTGCTTGGTTCCATCACCCTTAATACCGTTGCCAAACAAAAATCTATCATTCTCAATTTTGACATTTTCAATTGGCGCACCCCCCCAGCCTCAACAGCTTTTTGGGAGAGAGAGTTCTACCACCTCTGTGTGAAGAAGTGCTTCCTGACATCACTCCTGAGCGGCTCTAATCATACGGTTATGCTCCCTTGTTCTGGACTCCCCAACCCGAGGAAATGGTTTCTCTCTATCTACCCTATCAATTCCTTTAATCATCTTACACACCTCAATTATAGCACTTCATAATCTTCGACGCCTAAGGGAATACAAGCCTAGTCTGTGCAACCTGTCCTCATAATTTAACCCTATTAGCCCCAATATAATTAGAGTGAATCTGCGCTGCACCCACTTCCTGGCCTCCTTTCATTATGCCAAATTCCTTTTCCCCACAGGCAATCCTGTACCAATAATCAACATTAGACAGAGGATCTCATCTCTGGATAAATTCTACTCTCATTTGTACAAGAGCTCTCAAACCTTGCCTTCTGGGCCTATCTCTTGCGGTGCTAGTTCTGATAGGAAATTACCTGTTCATACATCTTTAAATTTCCAATTTCTTGGTCTACTGACATGTGCCTAACAAGAGAGCATTCTCATTTATTTTTCATTTACAAGCATCTCTGAAAACTGAAAATCACAGCAATCCCCTTTTTTCAGTCAGAGCACACAAGCTTTAGGACAAAGTTCTGGGCTGCCAGGTGGGCACTCAAGCAAACTTCAATCTTTGCAAAGTGTTGTGGCTGGAAGAAATAATGCACGCATTGGAAGAAGTTGGCAAGGGGTCAAGAAAGGTGCTTATACATCTAAAGTATACTCACAGTCTTTAACTCCACACAACAACAACAACACCAACTTTTATTTCTATAGCACCTTTAACATAGTGAAATGTCCCAAGGTGCCTCACAGCAGCGTTACAAGACAAAACAGATAGATTTGACACCGAGCCACGTAAGAAGAAATTACTGTAGATGACCAAAAGCTTGGTTAAAGAGGTAGGTTTTAAGGAGCGTCTTAAAGGAGGAAAGAGAGGTAGAGAGGCGTAAAGGTTTAGGGAGTGAGTTCCAGAGCTTTGGGCCCAAACAGCTGAAGGCTGAGCAGTTATAATGAGGGATGCTCAAGAGGGCAGAATTTGAGGAGCGCAGACATCTTGTGGGGTTGTGAGACTGAAAAAGATTACAGAGATAGGGCAGGGCAAGGCCATGGAGGGATTTGTGAACAAGGATGAGAATTTTGAAATCAAGGCGTTGTTTAACTGGGAGCCAATGTAGGTCAGCGAGCACAGGGGTGATGGGTAATCGTGACTTGGTGCGAGTTAGGACACGAGCTGCCAAGTTTTGGATGACCTCAAGTTTACATAGTGTAAAATATGGGAGACCAGCCAGGAGTGCGCAGGAATAGTCAAGTCTAGAGGTAACAAAGGCATGAATGAGGGTTTCAACAGCAGAAGAGCTGAGACAGGGGCGGAGGCAGACAATGTTACGGAGGTGGAGAAAGGTGGTTTAGTTATGCCACGGATATGTGGCCAGAAACTCATTTTAGGGTCAAATATGACTCCTCAGTTGCAAACAGTCTGGTTCAGCCTCAGATAGATGCTAGGGAGAGGAATGGAGTCAGTGTTTAGGAACATAGTTCGTGGCAGGGACCAAAGATAATGAATTCGGTCTTCCCAATATTTAACTGGAGAAAATTTATGCTCATCCAGTACTAGATGTCAGACAAGCAATCTGACAATTTAGATACCAAGCAGGGGTCGAGAGAAGTGGTGGAGAGATAGAGCTGGGTGTCATCGGCGTACATGTGGAAACTGACTCCGTGTTTTCGGATGATATCGCCAAGGGGCAACATACAGATGAGAAATAGGAAGGGCCCAAGGGTAGATCCTTGGGGGATACCTGAGGTAACGAAGCGGGAGTGGGAAAAGCAGCCATTGCAGGAGATTTTCTGGCTACAATTAGATAGATAAGAATGGAACCAGGCGAGTGCAGTCCCACCCAGCTGAATGATGATGGAGCGGCGTTGGGGGAGGATGGAGAGGTCAACCGTGTCAAAGGCTGCAGACCGGTCGAGAAGGACGAGGAGGGTTAGTTTACCTTTGTCAAAGTCACAAAGGATGTTATTTGTGACTTTGATGAGAGTTGTTTCGGTACTGTGGCAGGGGCGAAAACCAGATTGAAGGGATTCAAACATTGAATTCATGGAACGATGATCACGGATTTGGGAGGCAACAACACGTTCAAGTACTTTGGACAGGAAAGGGAGGTTGGAGATGGGGCGGTAGCTAGCAAGCACAGTGGGGTCAAGGGTTGGCTTTTTGAGGAGAGGGGTGATGACCGCAGATTTGAAGGGGAGAGGGGCAGTACCCGAGGAGAGAGAACCGTTAACAATGTCGACTAACATGGGAGCCCAAAAACAAAGTTGGGTAGTCAGCAGTTTGGTGGGAATAGGGTCAAGGGAGCAGGAAGTGGGTCTTATGGACAAGATGAGCTTGGAGAGGTCAAGAGGGGAGATCAAAGAGAAACTAGAGAATGATCTGAGTTTAGGGCTAGGGCAGGTGGGAGCCTCAGCTGAAGTTTGGCCCAGTGGGCTAGGGGAAGGAAGGGAACTCGCAGAGGCAGCTGATTGGATGGTCTCAATCTTTGAGACAATGAAGTCCATGAGCTCCTCACACTTGTTGATGGTGGTGAGTGTGGTGGAGACAGGGGAGAGGGGGTTTAAGACGATGGTTAGCAGTAGAGAATAGTGGTTAGCTTTGCATTCCAGAATAATCCTGCAATAGTGAGCAGCTTTTGTAGACAAGAGTAGGACCCGATAATGCCTCATGTGTTCGAGCCAGATCTGACGGTGAATGGACAAACCAGTTGTCCGCCACATCCTTTCAAGTTTGCGCCCTTTGGACTTAAGAGAGCAAAGGTGAGGGCTGTACCAGGCGGAACGGCCAGGGTGGGAAAGAGTAAGGGTTTTAATAGGGACTAGGGCATCAGAGCTTGGCGGTGAGGGTGTGGTTGAGCAGATCAGTGGCTGTAGAAATGTCATGGTGAAAGGAGGGCTAAAGGTTGGACAGTTGGGAGTTGATAAGAGCAGTTGTAAGAGAGTTTGGAGAGAGTTTTTTCCAGGGGCGGATGCAGTAGGAAGTAGGTTTGGATTGGGGGAAGGAGGATGTGGGTCGAGAGCGATACAGGGGAACGGTCAGAGGTGGCCTTATCTTTAATTGACACGGTTGGAAAAGCTAGGCCACGAGAGATGGCAGGGTCAAGTGGGTAGGCGTGAATATGGTTTGAGGGATTCACATGGAGGAAGAGATTAAGGGATGATAGGAGGGTAGTGAACTCAGAGGAGATGGAGGTTGAAATCACCATGAATGAGAAGTCCAGAACCAGGGGACATAGTCTTAGGATAAGGGATAGGCCATTTAGGACTGAGATGAGGAGAAACTTCTTCACTCAGAGAGCTGTTAACCTGTGGAATTCCCTGCTGCAGAGAGTTGTTGATGCCAGTTCATTGGATATATTCAAGATGGAGTTAGATATGGCTCTTACGGCTAAGGGGATTAAGGGGTATGGAGAGTAAGCAGGAAAGGGGTACTGAGGGAATGATCAGCCATGATCTTATTGAATGGCGGTGCAGGCTCGAAGGGCCGAATGGCCTACTCCTGCATCTATTTTCTATGTTTCTATGTCGCTCGGTGCAGAGGCTGAGGGATGAAAGCAGTGAGGATATATCCGTGATAAAATTATCATACTTGGGTGGGTGATAGAGAACGAGAATTTTAAATGAGAGGTGTAAGGGCTGGAATAAAGTGAGATATTCAAAGGAGGAGAAAGTGCAGGAGGAGTAGGGGGACAGACCAAGGCATGATTTGGTGATGAGAGCCACATCGCCACCACGGCGGTCTGGGCGGGGCAAATGGTGGAAGGTATAGCCAGGCGGGGAGGCTTTGATTAAAGGTAATATGTCATTATCCCTCAGCCAAGTTTCCGTTAGTGCCATGATGTCGATGCAATCATCCACAATAAGGTCATGGATGGCAAGGGCCTTGTTCGCAAGTGAACGGACATTCTGCAAGGAGATCTGGAGAGGATCCGTGATGGCTGATCCACTGCCAGCATGCACAGGGTCAGTGCTTGGAGGGATGAGTTGGGCGGGGAGGAGATTGGCAAGGTTAGCCCCCACCCCCGGCAAACTGGGCGGCAAGGTCAGTGAGAGAGTAAGATGGGACAGTTGGGGTTGCTGCTTGTGAGGCGACAGTGACGAGTGCCATGCTGGGCCCTTCGGAGGATGCACAGAGGGAAGCTGTAGGCTTGTCTAAGAGGGAGTCAAGCCTGGGCCAGCAGCAGGAGAGTAGGAAGGTCAAAGAGTAATGAAGGGTTGGGGTAGGGATTTGGGAGGACCGAGTATCTGAGAAAGGAGAGATGAGAGGCGGCATGACGACAGGAGAGACTGACCAGGGAGGGATGGAGAGAAAAAGCGGAAAAGAAAGTGAAAATAGAAGTCAATGGTATGGGTCCGAAGCAGAAGCCAAAATGCCCATGCAAATAGACACAGGGGAAGAAGAAAAAACATTCAATTTACATAGTAAATACTACAATAGGGATTCTACAATAGTAGAATCAGTATAATCAAGATTAATTACATTAAAACAAAATTAAATAAATATAGAATAATTATAAATAAAGTTGAAATCAGAACATCAGTAATTGAAAAAGTTAACTAAAAAGTTAAATCACAAGACATACATACCAATGATACATACACATACACAGACACACAAATATACAAAGAAATACATAATGTCTACAATGCAGAAACAGGCCATTTGGCCTCATCAGCCTTTGTTAGGGGGCAAAATTTGGTATGGCCGATTTTGAAGCGGGGACACTGTTTGGGTGGTGATTTTACCACCAGGTGGTAATTACTGCCTCAAAATTGCAAAATTCATTTTTTTCCCCCAAAGATGAGAGTGCAGCGCTAATAGAGGCATTGCACATTCGCCCTCGGGCCCCAGTGGAGCAGTAGCTCAGGAGGCTAGGCATCCTCGCGCCTGAAAATGAAAAAAAAAAATATGTGCGAATATTTCAGTGACCCACACCCACACTTCCCCACTGCTGCCATAAATAAATAGAAGCTAAACAAATTAAACTTTAAAACTTTCCTTGCTCTCCGGACGGTACCGCCCCGGGATCCCTGATGTAGCGACAGCTTTGCCCAGTCGGGCAAAGCTCCTGCCGGTAAAGTAGGCGATGCAACTGAAGTTTGCTGCCGCGGCGCCAAGGGGGCATTGCACGCTCAATGACATCACCACGTGGGTGGCAGTAGAGTACGCAGCGCTACCTCTTAGCGCCGCTCCCACCGCCCAACAAACGTTTTCGGGAAGTGAGCAAACCGCTCCGCTGCGTCGGAAAGTCCTTAGCCGCCGTTAGCCGCCCCTCTCCGGCGCTAATGGGTGGCGTTAAAAAACAAATTTCGACCCCACCCTTCATGCAAGCACTTAGTCCTAATTAGATTTAAACAGGCTTTTGCCATATCACCTCAACCCCTTTCCCTTCACCCACCTATCGAATCTTACCTTATCTTATCTAAGTTGACACAGTTTCTCCCTCAACCACTAACCTCGGTAGTGAATTCCACAGCCTCACAACACTGTATGAATGTTTCTCTTGCCCTCAGTTCTAAATCTCTTGCATTTAATCTTGTATCCCTGACCCTCGTTCTTGAAACTTCAACAATTGCAAACAGTTCCCCTCTCTACCCTGACCCATCCTTCCATTTAAAATGTTAAACACTTCTATCATATTCCCCTGTAATTTGTGTTGTTGTAAGGAAAAAGTCTCAATTTTACAAGTCTCTGCTCATATTTATATTTCATTATATCACGCAATATTGTACCCTCGCTAAAGAATCAATATCCTTCCTATAGAGTGGAGCCCAATATTGCCGACAATACTTTAATTTGGGTCTTAATAAGGTTTGAAATCGGCTCTTGGCTTCTATATTCTACACCAATTGCGATAAAACTTAGAATTCCAAGATGCCAGTCTTGCCTCAGTGGGTAGCACTCTCGCCTCTGAGTCAGAAGGTTGTGGGTTCAAGTTCCATTCTAGAGACTTGAGCACATCATTTAGGCACTGCTGAGGGAGTGCTGCACTGTCGGAGGTTCCATCTTAGGTGGACATATTTTGAAGAGAGGGAAGTTCATCCTGCTCTTCTTCAAATTGTCTTGGCTGTAAAGTTTACACATTTCATGATCGAGGCACAGCAAGAGGCCATGGACTAAAATGGTTTAAAAAGAAAAACCTTTGGGACTGTTGGGCTGGAAAAAGGGCGCCAGCCCGAGGCAGGTGGTGACTCATAACTGATTAATGCGATTTCTGGGGTCAGGAGCGAGACCCAATTAACATCGGGACAAATGGTTTTGATACAATCAAGCAGAGGAGCCCATGGATTAATTGGCCAGAGGGGAAAAACCAGTTCCCTATGGAGACTACAAATCTGCGAAAACCCAGGACAACAAAGGATGATATGGGGTGCTTCCCTTCCCTTGGGGAGGTCTTGCAAACTGTCGCAGCAGAACATCAGAGTGAGCTGCAGGAGGTGAATGGAGCAGTGAGGAGCTGCAGGGACAGCATTTCCAGCCGTGTTTCCATGGAAAGCTCCGTAATGGAGATGTGTATAATCAAATTGATATATATGTAAGAGCTGAGAACAATATCTCAGAGAGGAACAACAGGAAGAAGGAAGAAACAACAGCTCAGGGGAGCAGGTCAAAGGAACAACAACCACGAAGCAAGCAGCCAGGATCCAATACCTTCCCTAGCTCCATGAGCCTACAATCAACAACAGCAGCAACTGGCTGGATGGGTGATTGTATGTCTTCAATCAATCTCTAAGAAGTCTTGTTCTGTAATTTTTAGTTGTTTTTTGTGTAATAAACTAACAGTTGGGTTTAAACCTAAACCTTGCGTTACGTTGAGTACTTTCTGTAATTCCTGAGGTCTATGAATCAAAGTAGAGTAGAAAGCGAACACCCTAAATGGCCAATATTAATCCCTCAACCAACAACACAAAAAAATCAAATTATCTGGTCGAGCATTTCATTGCCGCTTGTAGGACCTTGTTGTACACAAATTGATTGCTGCATGTCCTTACATTACAATTGTGACTAGACTTCAAAAAGTGCTTTAATGGCGGTTTTGTGTTTTCGGAAGTCCTGAGATTGTGAAATACACTTGCATTTTTGATAGTTTTATCAATCTAAGGTACTATAATATGTCTTGTGAACCTATACCCGCCAGATCTTTCTGCTCTTCCAACAATACCAAGAATACTTAATTTTTGAAAAATTCGTTCCGAGATGTAGACATCACTGGCAAGGCCAGCATTTATTGCCCATCCCTAATTGCCCTTGAGAAGGTGGTGGTGAGCTGCCTTCTTGAAGCGCTGCAGTCTGTATGGTGATGGTACACCTATAGTGCTGTTAGGGAGGGAGTTCCAGGATTTTAACCCAGCGATGATGAAGGAACGCTGATATATTTCCAAGTCAGGATGGTGTGTAACTAGGAGGGGAACTTGCAGGTGATGGTGTTCCCATGCGCCTGCTGCCCTTGTTCTTCTAGGTGGTAGAGGTCCAGGGTTTAGGAGATGCTGCCGAAAAAGCCTTGGTGAGTTGCTGCAATGCATCTTATAGATGGTATACACTGCAGTCACGGTGCGCCGGTGGTGAAGGGAGTGAATGTTTAAGGTGGTGGATGGGGTGCCAATCAAGCAGGCTGCTTTGTCCTGGATAGTGTTGAGCTTCTTGAGTGTTGTTGGAGCTGCATTCATCCAGGCAAGTGGAGAGTATTCCATCACACTCCTGACTTGTGCCTTGCAGATGGTGGAAAGCCTTTGGGGAGTCAGGACACTCGCCGCAGAATACCCAGCCTCTGATATGCTCTTGTTGCCACAGTATTTCTGTGGCTGGTCCAGTTAAGTTTCTGGTCAATGGTGACCCCCATAATGTTGATGGTGGGGGATTCAGTGATGGTAATGCCGTTGAATATCAAGGGGAGGTGGTAAGACTCTTGCTTGTTGGAGACGATCATTGCCTGGCACTTTTGAGGCGCAAATGTTACTTGCCACTTATCAGCCCGAACCTGAATGTCATCAGAGTATACTTATGGCTGTTAAATTTTTTCACCAAAATGCATCACCTCACACATACTAACACTGAATTCCATCTGCCACTTTTTTGCCCATCCTTTCATTTCATTACTATCCCTTTGCAGTTTCTTTTGGTCTACTAAGTAATTATCTATACATCCTGTCTCAGTATCATCTGCAAATTTCAACAAATTTAGCCTATATCTAAATCAGTGTATACACAGTGAACAGATGTGGCTCCAGAACAGAATCCTGTGAGACAACATTACCCACTCCCAACCATTCTGAAAAACTGCCCCTAACTCCCCCTCCCTTCAAACCAGTTTTGTCATTCCCCCGCCCACCCCCCGAATTAATTCCAATTAATTTTCTTTAATAATCTCCCAAGTGGTGCCTTATCAAAGGCTTTCCTGAAGTCCATGTACACTGCATCCACTGCATTTTCCCCCATGCGTGCGACATCCTCCAAGAATCCTATGAAGATTGTAAAGCACGACCGTCCTTTTTGAAATCTGTGCTGGCTACTTCTGACTAGTTTCTCTTTATCTATATACGTGGTAATTTAATCCCCACTCAAAACTTTCCCTATCACAAACGTTAAGGTAACTGACCAATAATTACCCAGATTAGCAGTCTTCCTTTTCAAATATGGGTATTATATTGGTCAGTCGGGAATGGTAGCATAGTGGTTACGTTACTGGA